>NC_133372.1:9019064-9215064 GCF_049309525.1 Garra rufa
GAGCTAACAAGCAAGTTTTTACCAGTTTTTACCAATGTCAGAAAAACCATACGTAGAGCTTTTTATGTGACGCAAATGTCAAAATGTATTAGTTTACTTGTGTTTTGAGGTCATAACATGTTGCTGCATTATGTTAAACTGCTTTAAATTACTTTTTCCCCACATCAGTCTATACTCTATACACTATAATGGCAAAGCAAAAACTGTTTTTTAACATCTGTGCAAAGTAATTAAAAAAAATCCTAAATGATTTCATTGCATATTCAAACCCTTACCTGAGATAATTGAAATTCAGCTCAGGAGGATTCATATTGCTTGTAGATGTTACTACAGTTTGAGTGGAGTTAACCTGTTGCAAATTCAATTGAATGGGTATGATGTGGAAAGGCACACACGTCTTAATAAAAGGTCTAACAGCTAAGAAAAAGTAATTTAAAGCAGTTTAACATAATGCAGCAACATAAGAAAATGTGAAAAAAATAAAGGGGAATGAATACTTTCACAAGGCACTGTAGTTATGTGCGAGGAACTGCATAAAAAATGACTTTATCTATATGAGGTACATTTTCAGAATTTTGCAATAATGTAGGTAGATGCACATTTTTCCAGTGAGCCTATTTTAAGACTAGAGTTATCTTATGAAATATTGAAATACTTTGGTAAACAGCTTGAATAGTCTTGAAGTGCAGCTCAGCAGTAAACAATCATATTTTTACATTCAGCTGTTGCTAAGGCTACCAAACCATCCCCAGTATTATCGATAAACACTGTTCATCGCCACAGAGTGCAGTCATGGCTGACAGCTCACTCAGCCAAGCACTGGGTCGTAGCACAGCTGTGGAGGATGTCTGCTCAGTCATCTGGGGCTAAAATGAGGTAAACTCACAGTGCTCCATGAAAATGAAGAGTATGAGAGCAGAAAGCATGCAGGGTGGTGTGGGGAAGTGTGTCACACTGCGCCAGGGGCACACGCTTGATGGCGGTGGCTTCTGCGTGGCTGCTCTATACTTGCTGTTTGGATTGTCACATTAGTCATTCGCTGCTCGCTTGACGGCCCAAGTTATTAGCTTGATTTCTGTACATTTAGTAACGCATCATGAATAAAGAAGTTACCCAGGCAGAAAACAGACAGGTGATTTGTGGTTAAACTGAAGCTAATTTACCTGGAGGGGATTGAATATTTAGTTTGTTGCAATTTAGTCTTGTTTGCTAAAGTAAGCATCACTATTTATGTTGCTCAACAACGTCTGACCCTAAATATTAACTTTTGAGGCATAACTTGTCTAGGACAGTTTGTGCCACAGACATGAATAACAGCTGAAATCATCATCAACGTGATTTCAAAAGGTGTATTTTTTTCTAAGCAATTGTTGATTGTCACAAATTATTTTAAAGTATCCTTCATTTTCCAAATAAAAAAAGTTAACAATCAAGGTTATATTGAGACATTTATAATGGAAGTGAATAGAGACAATTTAAAAGCAGAAATGTGAAGCTTGTCATTTTATATTTTTATAGCAACTTTTTTCAACATTTTATTATTTCAGCTTTAAAGCCATCAAAATTGATTGTAAAAGTTGTTTTAGGGTTTCATGGTGTAAAATGTTTTTTTTCCCACACCGTTAACACACATTGACTACGTCTAGTGACTATACTGTACTTTCCTTTTGAAAAAAAAAAAAAGAAGTAAAAATAGGGCACAACATACTATATTAATATGAAGGAATTTTCTTCTTTTTTTTTAAATATAGGTGTTTTACCTGTATTTAGATTTTTATACAATGTATAGTATGTAATGTTTACAGATTGGCCCTGTTTACTTCAATTAAAGGGTATTACTGGAACCAAAATTTTTGATGAAAAGGAGGGAAGTGTTTTTTTGTGTAGAGGTCAATATTGTCTCAAATGCTGTTGATTGAGCTTTATTTGTCCTGAACAAAGAATATTGAATGGAAGCCAGTTTCCATAGAAGGTAATTGTGATTTTTTTTCTCAAAATTGCATGATACATACTCAAATTCTGACTTTTTCTCTCAGAAGTGTGAGATATATACTCACAGTTGCAAGTTATAAAGTCAGAATTGTGAGATATAACTCAGAACTGTGACTTTTTTTCCTCAGAACTGTGAGTTTATACGGCACAAATCTGTTTTTATAACACATTGTGAATTGTGAGAGATAAACTTTTTTCCCCCTTAGAATTGGACTCACAGTTGCAAAGTTATATCTTATAATTCTGAGAAAAAAGTGAGAATTGCAACATATAAACTAGCATTTGCAAGAAAAAAGGTGAGAATTGCAAGATCAAACTTGCATTTGAGATGAAAAAAGTGAGAATTGTGAGTTTTTATTTCGTAATTCTGACTTCTAATTCTGCAATTGCAAGTTTATGACTTTATAATTAGCAACTAAGTTTATATCATGCAATTCTGATTTTATAACTTACAATTGCAATTGCACACACACATCCCACTATTAATTCTAGGAAAAAACTACTAATTCTTGGAAAAAAGTTTTGTGTGTTTATATCTTGCACTTCTGACTTTACCTAACATTTGCGAATTTATATCATGCAATTCTAGGAAAAAAAGATAGAATTGAATTGTGGGTTTATATCTCGCAATTCTGACTTTAACTCACAATTGCGAATTTAAATTGTGCAAGAATCATGTCAGAATTGCAAGATACAAACTCACATTTGCAAGGGAAAAAAAGTGAGAATTGTGAGATTTTATCTTGCAATTTTGATTTTGATTTCTCACAATTGCAAGTTTATATCCCACTATTCTGACTTTATACCTCGCAATTGCAATTTTATTTCATGCAATTCTGAGAAAAAAAGTCAGAATTGCAAGATATAAACTCACATTTGCGAGGGAAAAAATGGTGAGAATTGTGTTAACTCGCACTCCTGACTTTCATTTCTCGCAATTGCGAGTATATGTCAAGCTATTTTGACTTTATAACTCACAATTGTGAGTTTATTTCTTGCAGTTCTGAGAAAAAAAGTCAGAATTGTGAGATGTAAACTTGCAATTGCAAAAAAAAAAAAACTGAATTGTGAGATTAAAACTCGCAATTACTTTTTAAAATGTTTTATTCAGTGGCAGTAACAAGTTTCCATAATATTCCTTAAAGATTTTTGGGCAAAAAAGAAAAAAAAAAAATAGACTTACACTGAGAGCAGAGCCATATCCAGAGAACAGAATATCAGAGAGACTTGTGGGTGGCTGTTTTGACTAGCAAGTCACCATCATACAATCATCCAAAATACCCTAGCAACCACACAGTAATGAGCTCACAACCACTCTTGATACCTTAGCAACCACATACTGTAGCACTGCCCTGGGAAAAATGTGGGAGTGTTAGTGATTGTGGTAGCAAAGGATGTATATTAAAGCTTTGTTAATTTCTCAAAAACTTCTTTCTAAAATGTGCAGCTGACATTGAGCCAGGTTTGAGGAGGAGAGAACTTTTAAAGAAAATACACAAAGACAGTGCTGGCTTGCTTTGTGTTTCCTCAGGGTTTTCTGTGGTTTCTTATGAATGTTCATAATTCAGAGAATGGCTAGTGGAGATTACGACAGTAAGGCTATGATGAAAGAGCCATTATTGTATTTTCTGCTACATTTGCAGACTTCCTTTATGTAAGCGGTTGAAAATTGTGAATATTAGGGGTGGAGGGTGTGTGCATCTGAAGGGGAGAGACTGTTTCATCTCAGTTCCCATGATCCCCTTCCCCCTGAGGCTCTATTCATCTCTCACGGTTTCCAGTGGGGTATGTCAGTCAGTCAGGCCTGGTCTCCAGCAGGGTAAATATACATTCCATCCAACCGGCCCCAGCACACATATTTTACCTAAAACCATGTCATCTCTGTTCAATGCTGTATTTACAAGTGCTCTGCAGCATGACTTCATTTGAAGACTACAGTTATGAGTTCTAGGTAGTTTTTTTTTTACTACAAAAAAGACTCCTTTCCTTATTTAGTCTTTTTTTTTTTTTACTTGATTTCCAGTACAAATATCTAAAATTCTTTAAAACAAGATACACATTTTCAAAAGCAACACTTCATAAGATGCTTAGAATTGTTAAAGAGATCATTAATTACTCACCCTCATGTCGTTTTAAACCCATAACAGAAAAACAAATGAAGATATTTTTAAAGTCTGACAGCTTTCTGACCCTGCATACACTCTTAAAAAAGAAGGTGCTTCACGATGCCATAGAAGAACCTTTTTGTCTAAATGGTTCCATAAAGAAACTTTAACATCTGAAGCACCTTTCTGTTTCACAAAAGGTTCTTTGTGGCGAAAGAAGGTTCTTCAGATTATAAAAAGGTAAGAAAGAGATGGTTCTTTAAAGAACCTTTGACTGAATGGTTCTTTGTGGAACCAAAAATGGTTCTTCTATGGCATCGCTGTGAAGAACCTTTTAAAGCACCTTTATTTTTTAAGAGTGTAGACAGCAACACAACTGACACTTTCAAGGCCCAGAAAGGGAGTAAGCACATTCTTAAAATATTCCATTTGACGTCAATGGATTTCATCAAAAACATCTTAATTTGCATTTTGAAGATGAACGAATGTCTTACCGGTTTGGAACGACATGAGGGTGAGTAATTAATGACAGAATTTTCATTTTTGGGTAAACTATCCCTTTAAGAATTTCATAGAGTGCCTTTTTAACACAAATGTATTTTTCTCTTACTGCACTGGAAGCCCTCCACCCCCACACATATATTGTGACTTGTTTATACTTTAATACTATAATAACCCATTATACTTGAGATATACTAAAAAGAAAAGGAAAGGAAAGGAAATAAAGTAATCTGCCAGTGCAGTAAGACAAAATATGCACTCTCTGAAAACCAGTCTTGTCATTAATAAACATTACTGTAAATGTGCCAGATTTAGCCAAAAGCTGTTTTTCAGCTGTAGTCCCTGGACAGAAATTCACCCTATAAAACAAATATGAAATTAAAATGACAAAATAATTAAAATGATGTTACTAACATGCTAAAACAATTCATTTTTGTTAAGACAGGACAATATTTGGCCATGATACAACTATTTGAAAATCTGTAATCTCAGGGTGCAAAAAAATCCAAATTTTGAGAAAATCTCCTTTAAAGTTTTCCAAATGAAGTTCTTAGCAATGCATATTACTAATCAAAAATTAAGTTGTATATATTTACAGTAAGAAATTTACAAAATATATTTATGGAACATGATCTTTACTTAATATCCGAATTATTTTTGCCATAAAAGAAAAATTAATAATTTTGACCCATAAAATGTATTGTCGGCTATTGCTACAAATATACCCTTGCTACTAAAGACTGGTCTTGTGGTCCAGGGTCAGATTTGTCAAAGATTAGCATTTTCAGGCTTCCAAAATGCAAAAAGCCCAAATATAAAAAGTTTTCTGTTTTCAGAACGTACAAAGAGAACACATAAAAAAAAGTTTTTAGTTGCAAATGGTGTCGTGTAAACGGCCCCTAAGATATTAAAACTTGTTTTCAGAGAACATAATTAATTTTTTAACTAAATCTTGTGAGGGTTGTGCTTTAAACAAGATCTGTTTGCCACTAGGGAAAGACATTAATTCAAGATATTTTCTTTCTGTCTAATAATATCTTATTTGCTCTCAGTATTGACTTTTGTTTCTCTTAACTCCTATCTCTTTAAACACATACATACATAAGACTTATGTTTGCAGCATATAACTGAGCAGCAGCTTTATAAGAAATGAAATGTGTATCATATTAAATAATCATAATATAATTTACTTCTCCGGAAGAGTTTCCAGGTCACAATAGTAATTAAGCGGGTGTCGGTGTCATTGCACCTTTATAGATGGCAGCACGTTGCCATAGCAACAGCTTAGGTGGACACACCTGATAATAAAAGGTGTGAACGAGAAAGCAGAGAAGCCCATTGTTTCTCAGCGTTTTTTCTCTTTTCGTTTTTAATTCTCTTTTTCCTCTTCTCTTTATTTGTGCCTGACGGATACGCAGCGCTCCACATTTTAATTAGCATCGAACTTTCTGTTGAGACCTGAAGAGAGTGAATCATCAAAGGCTCGTTTTTGTTTATTCCTCGGTGCTATTCTCGGCAAAGTTTGTCTCCAGAACTCTGATGAGACAGCCCGTTCCCCTCGCGGCAGTTTGGAAGTTACCCATTAGCCTTGGGGAAGAAGATGAGTAAACACTTTTATTCTTGGTAAAAGCATATCTCTCCCCACTCGCAAAGCGCATGAGAGACACAGGAAGGTTCTTTGTCACAGTCAACGCCTCGTTTGACATAGACTTTATAAGTCCTGTGATTCCCTGCCATAAAAACCCGGGGGTCTCCACAACCTATGTTAAAACAAGCGTCACAACAAGCCGTTCAGAAAGAAAAGAGAAGCGTTTTGTTTAATCTTCCTGTATTTACTGGTCCGGCTGTATTCGTTGGCACAATCTCAAACGAAGGTGGCTTTATTCTGTTTAGCTTTTGCACTTCCATATATTTATTATACACACCCTTATTTTTTCCCTCCCCAAGAAACAGACTCGCTACTGCGGGGTGTTCAAGGTACGAACATCAACAAGGATCAAACGACTCAATCTGTGTGAGTTCACGTATGCCGAGTCTAACGTGACCTGAAGGGAACACACAGCTTCTGTTCTCAGCACTCAGAGCTGAAAGTGAAATTCTTGCAATGAACCATGTTCTCCGTTAATGCTTCAGGCCTGTATGATAGCTATGAGGATGATGAAATGTCTTCCTGAAAACATTTAATAGTTGCTCAGTCTATAAAATATATATATAAAATATTAAATATATGCACTTGATTTTTAAGAAAAATGCTGACATAGTCAGTTAAAGGGTTAATTCACTGCTGGCGAGATGGGATTTTAATAAAAGCTGGCTGTTGTTTTTTTTTCCGTTGTTGTTGTTCACTGCAAAAAATGCTGTTCTTACTTAGAGTTTTTGTTTTGTTTCCAGTCAAAATATCCAGAAATTCTTAAATGAAGAAAGATTTTCTAGACAAGTAAAAATTATTTTTTTTTTTTCAGAAAAAACAAGTCAAAATTAAATGGGTTTTTGCTTAGAACAAGCAAAATACGGTAATCATATTTCAAACAGAAAACAAGATTATTTTGCTTACCCCTTTTTTCACAGATTGTTTCAAGCAAAAACTTGTCTAATTTTGACCTGTTTTTTTTCTGAAAACAAGACAATAATTTTTACTTGTCTAGAAAATATTTCTTGATTTAAGAATTTTTAGATATTTTGACTGGAAACAAGACAAAAATTCTAAGTAAGAAAAGCATTTTTTGCTGTGTTGGAGCTTCATGACTAGAGAAAACAGTAAAAAGGGATGTGGTGAAAAAGGTGGGAAAACTTCAACACCCACAATGCTCTGGGCTTGATTACTATAATTATTTTCTGTTTTAAAGGGGACATCGGATGCCCGTTTTCCACAAGTTGGTACGACATTCTTTACGGTCTTCATGAAATGTATGTAACATACTTTGGTTAAAATTCCTAAACACCCTTTTTACCTTGTCAAAAACAGCTCTGTTCACAGCGAGCCGCTTCGGTGCATGGCTCTTTAAAGGTTGTATCAGCGATTTCTAGCCTAAAACATAAAGTGTCAATTTCAGCTGACCTTTCTTCACGATCCGCTCGCTGCCTGCCCCATAAATTGTCTGTGAAAAAAACGCGTCTCTCTGGTCAGCCTAGGGTCCGAGATATGCCAAAAAAACAATCGGCGCTATCAACACACCACAGATAACCAAACAGTGTTCCAACCAATCAGCGTCAGGGGTTTGGTGTTGTGGACTTTCCTACTGGTGCTGGGACGTGAGGGAGGCGGAGCGAAAGTCCACAACACCAAACCCCTGACACTGATTGGTTGGAACACTGTTTGTTTTTGTGTGGAAAGGTTGGTAGTGCCGATTGTTTTTTTTGGCATATCTCGGACCCTAGGCTGACCAGAGAGACGCGTTTTTTTCACAGACAATTTATGGGGCAGACAGCGAGCGGATCGTGATGAAAGGTCAGCTGAATTTGACACTTTATGTTTTAGGCTATAAATCGCTGATACAACCTTTAAAATGATAATGAGCTACAGCTCACCCCGCCCCCTCTTCCATTTTTTGTGTATTTGGTGGCACCTTACCATCAAAAACAAAACTAATCCACTGCATCCTCAGTGGCTCTGATGTCGGGAGAAAATGAAGACTCTTATGTTCACTTTTTACTTCCAAATACGAAACACCTGCATTGCTTATGAGACATTGTTGTCTCTCAAGCACAGAGAAAATACAGTGTACAACTGCCTGAGGGTGGAAATATGCTAATACTGGACAGTCCGTCAGCAGTCGTGGGCGGGGCCTGAGCAATATGACATCATACTGCTCAGAAAATGAAAACGACTTGATAATTCAGACTGTTTAGGTGTTTTGGGGTTTAAAAAAATAAGTGAATAGCTTTTTATCATTGTAGGGTGGTTGTGTCCACACATTTATATGCAAACACCACGGGAAAGTTAACTTTGCATCCAATGTCCACTTTAATACATTTTAAAATGCAATTTATTCCTGTGATGCAAAGCTGAATTTTCAGCATCATCAGTGTCACATGATCTATCAGAATTCATTCTAGTATGTTGATTTGCTGCTGAAGAAACCTTTTTTGAAAGTCTTTACTGAGTCAGCTACAGGAGAAGCTTCACTGAGAAGTACACAATAAAGTCCAGTGTCATCAGAACAAGACATCTGACACTGATCAGCAGAAGTTAAAATGAGAAAAAGAACAAAGATTTGTTGGTACATGCTTAGAAAGAGAAACTAAGATTCATCTATGCAAAATACTAAGTGAGCTGTTGTGTGGTAGCACTTTATGAGAAGTGCTACAAGCTAATAACAAAGCTCAGGATGAAATTTCACCTGAACATCAACATAAACTGACTCGTTGCATGCAAAAAGTCTTTATAGCCATCATTGCTGTACAGCATTTGTGACCTCGGACCACAAAACCAGTCATAAGGGCAAATTTTTCGAAACAGAGATTCATCTGAAAGCTGAATAAATAAGCTTTAACCACTGATGTCTATCTTGATAGAAATGTGTTTACTGCAGCTTTTATAAAATTGCATCCTTCATGAATAAAAGTGCAATTAAAAAAAAACAATAATAATAATAATTTCATAACAAACCCCTTTTACTCCATTGCAATCAGCCATGTATAGAGGTATAAAACTATTTAGTCATTTTAAATAATTCATGCAATGTTTATTTCTCTGTATACAGCAACTGTTTTAAATGTAAAATTAAACCTATTTACTGGGATAAATAATGCAACCAATGTCTCTTATATTCCAGGTCCAGGATGGAACATGAAGCAGAGAAGTACCAGCAGCGGCTGAAAGCTATAGCGGTACGTCCCAGAAGCCATGTTTGCATTTCATACATCTTTATATGACAAGCCGAACCTGTCGACAGCATGCATTGGAACAATTTACCATTTAAATGACAGCGCCGCTTAAGCCCTGCAAATAGTGTCACGCAGAAACATACAGACACATCCATCATATTAGAGTCTGCTGCTGTTTGACAACACTTATTATTGCAGTACCTGTGGACTTCCAGAGGTAGCCATTATGAATTGTGCTTTAAATAGAAACATGCATGACAACAAACAGACTGTTAGTGGTTTCAAACAGAACAGAACAATTTAATCATTTAAAAAACCTCTTTCCATTACAAACAACCTTTAGTGCAATGGAAAGGTTCCATGGATGTTAAAGGTTCTTCACGGATCCATAGATGCCCACAACGAGCTTTTATTTTTAAGAGTGTACAGCGTCTCTCACAAACACACGCAGAGGCATGGAAACTGGTGTTAGATGTGTTTCACGACTCATTCTGTGGTCCCTAAATTATTAAGTGTGATGGAGTCTGTCCAGACTAGGTAAACTACACCAGACAACAGCAAAGACGCTCTACACAAGAGCCTCTTCACCTGCTCGCTGACATACAAAATATTCATGTTTTCTGAATGCAGTCTAGTATTTATTTCAAGTCATGATGAGACTCTGGTTCAGTGGTTGATTACGTCCAATATTCAACATTTAAACATGTAGCACTAATATGGAAAGCATATGGTTACACGGGACAACAGTGGGTTCAGAAATACAATCCAGGTGGAGAGATGATACTTTTCTGCAGACACTTGTATCTTCGTATCTAAGTTATATATTTTTTTTGCATATTAAAATTACTTTTACTGTGGAGTAGTTTTACACTGTATGTGAGATTGTTACTAACATTACTAAAATTTAAGATGTATTGCATACTTTATTTTTTAAGGCTGTGTATCAAACATAACTAAAACCTATGGAAGCCTGTTTCTGCCACTGAATTAAAAAAAGGTTATTGTGACTTATTATCTCACAATTCTGACTTTTTCCTCAGAATTGTAAGATATAAACTCGTAATTCTCATAAATAAAGTCAGAATTGCGTGATATAAAGTCAGAATTGCATTATATAAACTCGCAATTGCGGGTTATAATGTCAGAATTGTGAGATATAAATTAGCAATTGCGAGTTATTAAGTCAGAATTGTGAGATCTAAACTTGCAATTCTGTGAATATATCAGTCTTTTTTTCCTCGGAAATGGACTTTATAGCTCGCAAATGTGAGTTTATATCTCACAATTCTGAGAAAATGTTAGAATTGCGAGATACAAACTCGCAATTGCCAGAAAAAAGTCAAAATTGTGAGATACAAACAGAAGTCAGAAAAGTCTGTCTTTATATCTTACAATTCTGACTTTATTTCTCACAATTGTGAGTTTATATCTCACAGTTCTGAGAAAAAACGTCCAAATTGCGAGATGTAAACTAGCAAATGCGAGTTATAAATTTTATAAATCAGAATTGCGAGATACAAACTCGCAATTGCGAGAATAAAATTCAGTTTTTATATCACAATTTTGACTTTATTTCTCACAATTGTGAGTTTATATCCCGCAATTCTGACTTTATATCTAGCAATTCTGGCTTTATAATTTGCAATTGTAAGATTATATCTCACAGTTCTGAGAAAAAAAGTCAGAAAAACCTATTGGTTATTTAAAAAATAAATAAACTTCATAAATCATATAAAAGTTTGCAGTCAGCGGGATTTTCTAATGGTTTTGGAAGAAGTTTCATTTATTTGACCAGAAAATAACATTAACATTAAAACTACTACATTGAAAATGCAATAATTACATTTAAATATTACAATTTAAAAGTACTATTTTCTATTTTTATATATTTTAAAATATAATTTATTCCTGTGATGCAAAGCTGAATTTTCAGCAGCTGTTACTCCAATCTTCAGTGTCACATGATCTTCAAAAATCATTCTAATATTATAAGTATTGAAGACTTTATCAGTCAGTGTGACAGACTGAAGAGTGCAGGAAATATGATTTCACGATTTTGACGTCCCCTGACAAAACTAAAGGGTATCAAGCTAGTGGGAAGCCGCATTAAAGCAAAGCAGGTGTCGGTATATAGGAAGAAGGAACATGTTAGGTTGTGTGAATATTCTGAAAAGGTGTTTGAAGTATACTTCAAGTCTGTGATATTTTCTGCTTTCAGGAGAAAAGGCGGTTGCAGGAGGAACAGGAGCGAGCCAAGAGAGAGATTGAGGATGAGAGACTGAGACTTCAGCAGCTCAAGGTGTGACCTCACACACACACAAATACACGCTTGCCTGCACGACCTGTGACCCTGTTTTGCAGCCAGACATGTCAGGTCACATTTGTATTAAGTAGGCTGCGTCATGGAGTGGAAGTTCACAAATGCACACACAAAAACCGAAAATGCACAGAGTCACCAGAGCCACACGATGTGTTTGTGGAAGTGTGTACTTTTTCTCTCTCTCTCTCCATTGTTTCCATAACATTTCCAGATTGGCGTTCCCTCTTCCTATTCCTTTGTTTTCTTACTCTATTGGTTCCAAGACAAATTTTTAATACACTGTGTGTCTACGTGTGTACATTTATGGGTGTTTCTTCAACTATGGGCCCTTTGTCCTTGTGGAATTTTTTTTTTCCTAAAGCAAACTTTTCACACTCTCACTACTAGTTATTTCACATCCACTAATAATTTGTAACCATATACAGTTGAAGTCAAAAGTTTACATACACCTTGCAGAATCTGCAAAATGTTAATTATTTTACAGAAATGAGAGGGATCATACAAAATGCATGTTATTTTTTATTTAGTACTGACCTGAATAAGATATTTCACATAAAAGACGTTTTAGTCTTATAAAAATGACCCTGTTCAAAAGTTTACATACACTTGATTTTTAATACTGTGTTGTTACCTGAATAATCCAGAGCTGTGTTTCCAACAACGACTGTATGATTTAGAGATTGATCTTTTCACACTGAGGACAACTGAGGGACTCATATGCAACTATTACAGAAGGTTCAAACGCTCACTGATGCTTCAGAAGGAAGAACGATGCATTAAGAGCCGGGGTTGAAAACTTTTAGAATTCGAAGATCAGGGTAAATGAAATATTTTGTCTTCTGAGAAACATGTAAGTATCTTCTGTAGCTTCTAAAGGGCAGTACTAAATGAAAAAAAGTGATATTTTGGCAAAATAAGAAAAATGTACACTTCCTCATTCCACTCAAATGTTTTCACCCCCCGGCTCTTAATGCATCGTTTTTCCTTGTAAAGCATCAGTGAGCGTTTGAACCTTCTGTAATAGTTGCATATATGTGACCCTGGACCACAAAACCAGTCTTAAGTCGCTGGGGTATATTTGTAGCAATAGCCAAAAATACATTGCATAGGTCAAAATGATTGATGTTTCTTTTATGCCAAAAATCATTAGGAAATTAAGTAAAGATCATGTTCCATGAAGATTTTTTGTAAAATTCCTACTATAAATATATATAAATGTCATTTTTAATTAGTAATATGCATTGTTAAGAACTTAATTTGAAAAACTTTAAAGGTGATTTTCTCAGCATTTTGATTTTTTTGCACCCTCAGATTCTAGATATTCAAATAGTTGTATCTCGGCCAAATATTGTCCAATCCTAACAAACCATACATCAATAGAAAGCTTATTTATTGATATTACATATGCTGTATACATCTCAGTTTTGTAAAATTCAACCTTATGACTGGTTTTGTGGTCCAGGGTCACATATATAGTTGAGTCCCTCAGTTGCCCTCAGTGTGAAAAGATGGATCTCAAAATCAGTCATTGTTGGACAGGGGTCAATACACAAAATGCTGAAAAACCAAAGAATTTGTCAGACCTGAAGGATTTTTCTGAAGAACAGCGGGCAGGTTAACTGTTCAGGACAAACAAGGGACTCATGAATAACTATCACTAAACAAAAAAACACAGCTGTGGATCATTCAGGTAACAATACAGTATTAAGAATCAAGTGTATGTGAACTTTTGAACAGGGTTTTCTAAATTCAACTATTATTTTCTCTTGAGGACTATATGTAAATGTATTTTATGTGAAATATATTATTCAGCTCATTATTAAATATAAAAAATTACATGCATTTTGTACTTTGTATTACTTAAAAGCAACCACTCAAACATAAAAGTGGCCATTGGGCAAGAAACGCCCTTATGATAAGCAGCATAACATGTGTTTGTAAGGTTTATATTTGGGCTTCATAATCATAATGAAATCATGCATGTAGATAAAGATTTATCTCACAGACTGTTGTCTTGTGTTATCTTACATTAGTCCACATGCATTTTCAGTTTCTATGGTGCGCATCACTTCCTGTGTGGCAGCTCTGTCGAGCACGTTTTGGAGTTCCCCGTCAATCTACATGTCAGAATAGACACCGCTGCGTTTTATTATTTTTTGAAATACACTCTAGATGGTCCTGATATAACCTTTCAGAAATGTGTTGTTACTTGTTTTTGCTGCTGGAGGTGGAATTAACAGAGGAGTGAAAATACATTACGCTCAGCAGGAAATTTCATTTTAGACTTTAACCTTTTGACCTGCTCTAAATTGTATAAAGGATGTTTTGCAGCAGAATTATTCACTCCAAGTGCAGTGTAGCTTTTCTACCTTCTTCAGATTCTTAATTTAAAGACCCCATTAAATGGTTAGAAAAACACTTTCCTTTTTCTCTGCATTGTCTTCTGCTGAAACAGGAAGTTAGGGAGGAACATATCAAACAGTTTGTCTTTTTTTCACTCTTGACAGCTTGTACCATTGACAAAAACAATAAAGACACACATACACCTACATACATGATTTGATCTTCAATGACCTGCTGTCAAGAAATATATTAATTGCCTGTCAGCTACAGTATGTTGGTACATTGTTATGTTCAACCTGATCAAGAAAATAAGACAATGCTTGCTATAGTAATTATGAGTCAAAATGGTGAAATTGTCAATTATGTTACCAGTCAACTCATCCAGTTTGTCTTTAACATACAGTAGTTGACAAACTCACCATCGGGGAAACATTTTTTTCTGTGTAATATCAAAATGGTGTTACATTTGATAAGTTACAATGATAAAACATATCAACTGAAACCAATAGCTGTTTTAGTGTGAAAGAATATGCTTTTACACCATTTTCCTGATGTGAAATGTACCCTAAATGAATATGGTTTCTTCTGAGCCTTTGGTTCCGCTTATGCTCATACTCATATTACACACATAACAAACCACCGTAATATACTTCCTGCTATTGCTAGACAGTTGTGGGTAGGAGGGATATTGTCATTTTAGAGATATTATTAGACAAAAATTTGTATACACAAATTTTATCAACAGAGAATGTAAATTTTGCCTATATCTGCAAGTTTTTGTCAACTTTTAGAGATACTCTAATATATAGATGAGATTAAAATACATAGATTCAAAGGCACACATTTCTGATTTAGATTTCATGTGATCTTGAATAATTAAAATCATGCAGCAGTTAAGCAAGATCACAAAAACAGCCGAATAAACAATAAGTTACAGTTGAGGTCAAAAGTTTACACCTCCCTTTTTAGAATCTGCAAAATGTTAATTATTTTACCAAAATAAGAGGGATCATACAAAATGCATGTTATCGTTTATTTAGTACTGACCGGAATAAGATATTTCACACAAAGTTTTTTGAATTAGAAGATTAGGGTAAATTTAACTTATTTTGTCTTCTGGGAAACATGTAACTAAAAAAACATGATATTTAGGCAAAATACAAAAAATCTCTATTCTGTTCAAAAGTTTTCACCCCCACCTCTTAATGCATGTTTTTTCTTCTGGAGCATCAATGAGCGATTAAACCTTCTGTAATAGTTGCATATGAGTCCCTCAGTTGTCCTCAGTGTTAAAAGAAGGATCTCAAAATCACACAGTCATTGTTGGAAAGGGTTCAAATACACAAAAATGCTGTAAAAGAATTTGAAAGAATTTGTGGGACCTGAAGGACTTTTCTGAAGAACAGCAGGCAGTTTAACTGTTCAGGGGATGTAAACTTTTGAACAAGGTCATTTTTATAAATTAAACTATTTTCTCCTGTGGACTATATGCAAACATGTGAACTAACTTATTTAGGTCAGTACTAAATAAACAATGACATGCATTTTTTATGATCTTATTTTAGTGATTTCAAAAGCGGGTGAAAACTTTTGACCTCAACTGTACTTTTGTGAGCTTAAAGGGTTAGTTCACCCAAAAATGAAAATGTGGTCATTAATCACTCAACCTCATGCCATTCCAAACCATTTATCTTCAAAACACAAATTAAGGTATTTTTAATGAAATCCGAGAGCTTTCTGAACCTGCATAGACAGCAATGCAACTGACACATTCAAGGCCAAGAAAGGTAATAAGGACATTGAAATATTTTAATTTGTGTTTCGAAGATGAACAAAGGTCTGACAGGTTTTGAATGACATGACCTGAACATAACCTTGCCATCCTGGTCACATTTGCCCATTGGCTTTCTAATATGGTTTTAAAAAAATGAAATGAATAGGAATGCATTCTTTCAATTCATTTATGTTTTTATGGTGAATATTAACTTTCAGCGTGAATAGGTCTTTAAGCTCCAGAAGCCAGTGTACTGCAATGCCTTTGTTTGGCTGTTAGTGTGAACCGCTGATAAGAAATCTATTTAAATAATGCGTCGGCCGCATTAATTACCTCTTCCTCCTTTCCCTGTTTCTCTCACAGAGGAAGTCCCTCAGAGACCAGTGGCTAATGGAAGGACCTCCTACATCTCCTGATAGTACAGGACCTCGATCGCCCCTCTGGGGCTCTAAGGCTCAGGAGATAGAGACAAACATTAACAAGTATGTTTTTTTTTTTCATCATATTTTTTTTAACACTGAGCTTGTGGATGGTTACCAGAACACTTATATGTGCTTGCTGATCTGAATTGTTTTCAGCACATTGCTAAACTGCACATATGCAGTTAATAGAATGTTCAGAGTATTTTTAGAATTTTTCTACATAGTTGCAAGGGTTTTCTGAGTGTTTTAGTACATTGGTTGTGTGTTTCAGATGGTTGCTTGCCAGAACGAGTCAACAGAGCCCATCCAAAAGTCTCTGATATTGTGCTCTCTTTACATTGTTTTGGTCTCTTCTTGATTTGAATGTCTTAATTATTGTCCTGATGGTAGAAATTGAGATTTTCAATGCTTTAGCTGTTTTCATACAGCTACTTTGTATTGTTTCTATTGTTTGAAGCTCAACAATCTTGTTCTGCACATCAGAACTATATATTTTTTGGTTTTACTCATTGTGATGGATGATTGAGGGAATTTGGCTTTTGTGTTCACTCATATTTATACTCCTGTAAAACAGGAAGTCATGGCTGTACAATTTAATGTTTGAAGTCACCTTGATGTGCTAAAAATCATTTAAAATTGAGAATATACTTTAGAGATATTTTATTTTTCAATTTCTAGGGTGCTAATAATTCTGACCACAACTGGCAAATCCCTGACATTTCAAGAAACAACTTCTTCATGAGAACTCCAAAATTGTCATCCAAGATGTTCATGTCTTTCTTTCTTCAGTCGCAAAAAATGACATTTTTTGAGGACAACATTCCAGAATTTTTCTCCATATAGTGGACTTCAATGGTGCTCAACGGACTCAAGGTAAAAATGCACTTTCGCTGCATTTTCAAAGGGCTCTACATGATCCCAGCCGAGGAATACAGGTCTTATCTAGCAAAAAGATCAGTTATTTTACAGAAAGATTTACAATTTATATACTTTTTAACCTCAAATGCTCGTCTTGTCTAGCTCTGCAATGCGCATGCATACTCTGTGCACTCTGGTTCAACACAGGATGAGCATTTGTGGTTAAAAAAAGTGTATAAATATATATATATTTTTTTTAAAGAAAATGACAGATTGTTTCATTAGATAAAACCCTTATTCCTCAGCTTGGATCGTTTAGAGCCCTTTGAAACTGCATTTTTAACCTTCAATCCATTGAAGTCCACTATATGGAGAAAAATCCTGCAATGTTTTCCCTCAAAAACCTCAAAAAAAGAAAGACAAGAATATCTTGGATGACATGGGGGTGAGTAAATTATAAAGGACATTTTAATTCTGGAAGTGCATCTATATATACTGTCATATGAGATAAGTTACACACTGAAGATTAATACTTAGGGGTTTGTTGAAATCGTACGTACAGTGGTAATAATGTTGCTTCCCTTTGCAAACACCACTAATTATTCCTGCCAAAGTACTGGAGCACCAAGCAGGTGATGGGTTTTTATCCCCCAAAATATCTTTCTATTTCTGTGTGAGTGAGAAGGAGTATTTGATGTTCTTGCTTTGCAGATCAGCATTTATTTGCTTGACTGAAGGAGATGGTGATTATTGTAATAAGCCGGCCGCTGAGATGTTCTTCTGTGTTGAAGCAGGGCTTTAATTAGTCAGAGCAAAGTTTGGCAGTGATAAGCTGCTCACAGCCCTATAGGGAACAGACTTTCATGGTGTGTAAACAGCCGTCTGAGGCCTCTCGTCCTATGAGGAGTGATTCGTTTAATGCCTGTATTTGTTACAATGCAGTTTTATATAGCTATAAAGCATGCTGTGATTTCCAGAGAGGATTGCCATTGAGTAAATGAGTCCACGTGAGTGCAGGCTCACTTGCACATCTTGTTTGTCTGATAGTAAATCCTAAACAACCTACAGTGTATTCTGGGAACCTGCTGGGGAAGCTCCTTTGAAATTGTAGGTTGTCAAAACAATCATGATCACAGGCAGGCTGCACTTTAGCAAAAGTTTTTAAAAACTATTAATAAAAAGTACATTGAAGCCATTTAGAGAGGTATAATCAAAGGTTTTTGAGATCAGTGTTAATTGTTGTTCACAACTCATTTTACTTTCATAATGTATTTCTGAGTGAAACAGGATAGTAGCACGGGAATTGGTCAGATCGTGAAAAGCATCTGAAATGGAAGTCATTTCAAATGAAAAACAAGTTATTACAGTTTGATTGAATCATTGCTTTGGAATTATATGCGCTGATGAATCCTTAATAAGTCTTGGAGACTGCATCAAGAAAGTAAATAGTCATTCTTGATTTCATGCTTAATTTTCTGCAATCAAAAGTAGTAATTTTCTCGCACAGGAACAATCTGGATTTAATTGCATTTGAACTGATAAATAACAATATCATCAATAAACTAGAAATCACCATAATATATATATAAAAAAAATAGTCTGATACAGGAATAAACAGTGGCCTATGACTCAATGTTATATTATTTTGCTACATTATTGTAATAAGATTTGTGTGTGTGTTTATTGCTACTAAAAACCATGGTAACACTTTAGTTGAAGTTGTAGCTAATAGTTAGTAAATAGAGGGAACTGGTCCCCAAACTAAACTGTGACCAAAAGCATATAATGCTGAAGCCCATTTCTGGACTTTTTATCTTGCAATTCAGAGACAAAAAGTCAGAACTTTGAGTTTATTTCATGCGAATTGGGACATAAACTCGCAATTGTGAGAAAAAAAGTCAGAATTGTGAGATGTAAACTCAAAATTCTGACAACATATCAGTCTTTTTTCCCCCTCAGAATTGGACTTTCTAACTCACAGTTCTGACTTTTTCTTAGAATCGCATGATATAAACTTACAATTGCAAGTTATTGAGTCAGAATTGTGAGATGTAAGCATACAACTCAGATTCTTTTCTCAGATTTGCGTAACGTAAACTCAAAATTGTGAGTTATAAAGTCAGAATAGTGGCAAATAAACGTGAGGCAAAAAGTTGAGATATAAACTTGGAATTGCAACTTTCTTACAACTGCAAATTTACATCTCACAGTTCTGACTTTTTCTCAGAATTGCATGATATAAACTCACAATTACGAGTTATTAAGTCAGAATTGTGAGATAAAAGCCTGCAATTTAGATTCCTTTCACAGAATTGTGTGATATAAACTCAAAATTGCGAGTCATAAAATCTGAATAGTGGGATATAAACTGAGTCTCAGAATTGCATGATATAAACTCACAATTCAGACTTTTTTTCTCAGAATTGTGTGATATAAACTCGAAATTGTGAGAAGAGATGCAAACTTGCAATTGCGAGTTATAAAGTCAGAATAGCGGGATATAAACTCGCAACTGTGAGAAATAAAGTCAGAATTTCAAGATAAAACATAATTCTGACTTTTGTATCTCGCAAATCTGATATTTTACCTGAGAATTTTGAGATATAAACTCAGAATTGCAACTTACAATTGCGAGTTTATATCCCACTATTCTGACTTTATAACTCTCAATTGCAAGTTTACATCTCACAATTCTGACTTTTCTTTTTCTCAGAATTGCATGATATAATCTCACAATTGCGAGTTAAGTCAGAATTGTGAGATATAAGCTTGCAATTTGGTTTCTTTTCTCAGAATTGCATGATATAACAACAACTTTCAAGTTACAAAGTCAGAATAGCAAGATGTATACTCGCAATTGTGAGAAATAAAGTCAGAATTGCAAGATAAACAATTTTTTTCTTCACAATTCTGAATATCTTGCAATTCTGACATTTTACCTCTGAATTGTCAGATATAAACTCAGAATTGTGAGTTTATATCCCACTTTCTGACTATAACTCACAATTGCAAGTTTACATCTCACAATTATGACTTTTTCGCAAAACAACATAATACAAGATCACAATTCTGAGTCTCAGAATTGCATTATATAAACTCGCAATTGCAAGTTAAGTCAGAATTGTGAGATATAAGCTTGCAATTTGGTTTCTTTTCTCAGAATTGCATGATATAACAACAACTTTCAAGTTACAAAGTCAGAATAGCAAGATGTATACTCGCAATTGTGAGAAATAAAGTCAGAATTGCAAGATAAACAATTTTTTTCTTCACAATTCTGAATATCTTGCAATTCTGACATTTTACCTCTGAATTGTCAGATATAAACTCAGAATTGTGAGTTTATATCCCACTTTCTGACTATAACTCACAATTGCAAGTTTACATCTCACAATTATGACTTTTTCGCAAAACAACATAATACAAGATCACAATTCTGAGTCTCAGAATTGCATTATATAAACTCGCAATTGCAAGTTAAGTCAGAATTGTGAGATATAAGCTTGCAATTTGGTTTCTTTTCTCAGAATTGCATGATATAACAACAACTTTCAAGTTACAAAGTCAGAATAGCAAGATGTATACTCGCAATTGTGAGAAATAAAGTCAGAATTGCAAGATAAACAATTTTTTTCTTCACAATTCTGAATATCTTGCAATTCTGACATTTTACCTCTGAATTGTCAGATATAAACTCAGAATTGTGAGTTTATATCCCACTTTCTGACTATAACTCACAATTGCAAGTTTACATCTCACAATTATGACTTTTTCGCAAAACAACATAATACAAGATCACAATTCTGAGTCTCAGAATTGCATTATATAAACTCGCAATTGCAAGTTAAGTCAGAATTGTGAGATATAAGCCTGCAATTTGGATTCTTTTCTCAGAATTGCGTGATATAAACTCAAAACTGCGAGTTATAAAGTCAGAATAGCGGTATATAAACTCACAATTGTTAAAAATAAAGTCAGAATTGCAAGATAAAAATTCGCAATTCTGACTTTTTTTCTCTGAATTTTGAGATATAAACTCAAATTACCACTTTCTCACAAGTGCAAGTTTATATCCACTATTTTGACTTTATAACTTGCAAATTTGAGTTTATATCATGCAATTCTGAGAAAAGAAGTCAATTGGCAGAAATGGGTTTCCATACAAGATGAATTAGTAAATTAGCAACAACCAATGAACCAAGTGGACAAAATAAATAAGACATTCAGGACTTCATTATGATTCATTATGAGTGGTCAAAAAAAAAAAAAACATGTATTGTATACTGCTGGAATGATACTTGAAAATATAATCACTGTGAGTTAATAGTTGATACTTTTTTCCTCCAACACTACCTTGCTCTTCCCAGAAAAAAATGGTTTCTAGTAGGAAATGTCAAGTGTAAAAATTGTAAGTATGTCTGTAAGGAAGTATTATTGGCTTAAAGAAAAACAGAAGTTAAAGATAGGTTCCCGCTTTATAATACATGACATGCATGTATGTGCATTAGATTACAGGAGACGTCTGAGCAGTTGGCAGAAGAAGAACTGAAACTGAAGAAACTTATTGAAGATGATTCCAGTGAAGCTGGCACAGACGCTCAAACACACCATAAGGTGAGACACCATGTCTGAATGCATGATCACACTGAACACACATCTGCTGCTGACACATGTCTGCTCATGCCAGAGCTTTGCACCTCATAAATCATTTTTCAAACTATTTACACTAGTGTTCAAAAATGTGAGGTCAGTATGATATTTTTAAAATTGGTGATCTACAGGAGTGATTTAAATTGATCAAAAGAGATGGTAAAGACATTTATATGTTACAAAAAATGCTGTTCTTAAAGGAAATGTATCATGTATGTCACCAAATCAGAATATTAGAATGATTTCTGAAGGATCATGGAAAGTCAATACACTTCATGTCCACAGTTTACTGTAAAATGCACAACTCTGAAATCATTATGAGCTGTTTAATAAGTAGCAGCAAGTCAGGGTTGTTCTTTATACTCGTTACCATCACAACAAATAACCTTGTAGGGAGGTCAGCTGAACTGTAAGTAAACACATTATTTAGTCTTTAAAAACACACACTGAAGGCTGTTGAATCAGAGTTGCTGTGATGGACTGCTATAAGACTATTGCTTATAGGATTGAAGTTATTCTAATTAAAGAAATACTTCATCAAAAAATGAACATAAAATGTAAATGAATTTGCTGAAAATTGATTCACCCTCAGGCCATCCAAGATGTAGATGAGATTGTTTTTTCATCTTGGATGGCCTGAGGGTAAATCAATTTTTGGCAAATTTACATTTTTGTGTGAACTAATCTTTTAAGATGGGTATTGGTCTAATACTGTATGCGTTTCCTCAAAACAAATTAATTTCTAAAGAAATGAACTCAAACTGCCACATGAATCCAACTGATGTATATTCATATTTGGCCAGCATAAACACACAGGAACTGTTGAGATCTTTTATCTTTGGAATCCAGTCAGTAAGATTTGTAATGTTTTTGAAAGAAGTTTCTTAGGCTGTGATTATTTGATCAAAAATACAAAAAGGTAATATTGTGAAATATTACGATGGAAAATATTAATTTTTTTTATTTCTGTGATCAAAGCTCAATTTTCAGCAGCAGCAATTTTCAGCCTTCAGTGTCACATGATCCTTCAGAAATCATTCTAAATATGCTAATTTAACAGCTGCCGAATTTTTTGTTTTGTTTTTTTATCCGTGATACGTTTTTTTTCAGGATTCTTTGATGAATAAAACGTTAAAAAGAACAGCGTTTATTTAAAATAGATTTTTTTTCTAACAATATACACTACCGTTCAAAACTTTCAGGTCAGTACATTTTTATTCTTCCTTTTTTTTTAAAGAAATTAATACTTTTATTCAGCAAGGATGAGTTCAGCTGATAAAAAGTGATAGCAAAGTCTTTTGATATTTTGAATAAATGCTGATCTTTTTAACTTTTTATTCATCGAAGAATCCTGAAATAATTTCTAATAATAAATAAGCATATTAGAATGATTTCTAAAGCTTCATGTGACACTAATAGCAGATGAAAATTCAGCTTTGCATCGTAGGAATAAATTACATTTTAAAGTATATTAAAATAGAAACCATTATTTTATATTGTAATAACATTATTTTTTTTTCTGTAATTTTGATCACATAAATGCAGCCTTGATGAGCATAAGAGACTTTACAAGACGTTAAAAAACTGCAGTAAACAGCAGTGTATTAAACATCTAGTGTGTGCAATAATTAAGTTTTAGATCTCTGAGACACCAAGTAAGCTTTAAAAGTAAAAATCAGTTTACAATCATGAGGGAAAAAGTCGCAATGACTCAAAGAAAGGTCATGCAGTATCAGTGCTGTGTTTTTGTGATTATAATTTTGCATTCATTAAATACTGCCTGCACTGAATACTGAATATGTAACATATAGTGTTGGTGTGACTCCACCTTGTGGTAACTGAAGCTGATGGTAAATGAACCTGGCACAGCCACAGTCGTATTTTTTCTAAAGTTGATGAAAGATAAAAGATCACCCCTAATTATCCAATCAGAGTGAGTGAAAGAAAGTATTAGCGGTTAAACGGGGGAAAGCTTCACATGAATTGGATGATTGCTGGTATTTACAACAATAAAGGAAGCGTGAGCTTATTATAATCACACAAATCTGACACAAAGGCAACTGATCTAAAACAAGTCTTTGGTCATTTTCATATCATGTAATAGTTTTGACATAATCTGAAAATTACCAAAGACTTGTTTCAGATCTGTTGCCTTTGTGTCAGATTTGTGATAATACAATATGGTATTAATATTAATTTAAATAATTAAACAGACACTTAGTCTTTTTTGTGTATGTCACCTTCTATTAATTTGCCATCAGCCATGATTAATTCATTTTATGAGCAAATGTTTGTTATATTTAAAGTGAGTAGTACTCATGAATAAAGCGACTACTCAACAGGTCATTGTGACATGAGCATGAAGGGACATGAATAAAACTGCTTTTATAAGTATATAAAAATGTTAATTTCTTTTCAGGGCTCTACACTTACTTTCTTTTTAGAAGCACTTTGCTCTTAAAAAGTCAAAGTTTTAGGAACACCTTCTAATCAATAATCAAAATTTGTATTTAAAAATTGCCTTCCCTGATATTTATCTCCTTAAAGTGATTTACAGGGGAATTTTGTTTTTACCTTTGTAATGGCATCTTTTATTTTAAAAATAAATTACCAAATTAATTTGTACTACAGAGGTGGCAAAGAAGAACACAAAAGTGGCTTGTAGCTATATTTTCATGTTTAATGAGGCTCAGAGGTGGCATGAGTGCAATCAAATTCATAAATTCATGTTAAGATTAATGTTTTAAATATACAATTTTGAATATAGAAATATTAAATGATTTAAATACTTGAAAAGATACTTTAAAAATGAAACTAAAACTGCCAGCAGGTGGCGGCAAGTCACTAATTTAATTATTAAATCATATCATTCATTTAATAAGTTCGACCGGCGGATTAATTCAGGAATAAAGCAAGCGACTTTCTTTATGAATGGGAGATTGAATCATTGACTCACTAGATTTATTTAAAAACGCACGCTCATACTAGGGGTGGGCACAGATAAATTTTTTTAATATAGATTAATCTAGATTAAATCTTGGAATTAATCTAGATTAATCTAGATTAAAATGGCTAATTTGAATTCTGCTGAAGGCATTCAGAATATGTGTGCTACCCAAATAATGACTAAAAGTAAGTCTTCGAGAACGGGCCAGGTGGCGCATTAGATCAGGCGCTCTTCTCCTGTTTCCAAAATGCATCACAAACTGCTTGACAATTGCATTTACAACATAATTACCTATACAAACTTGTGTAACCAAGTACTTCTGCGCAAAAGGCTGCACGACGTGCGCGTTGCCGTTAAATACACAGACGCGCACGGGCATGGATTTCTGCGTGCATAGTCTTCCATTAAACTGCGTTGCTTTTAGAAGCGTCAATTCAGTTGTTGCATATAGTTTAATGTCTTTATTTCGGGATTATCAAAGTAAATTATAACTCAAACTTGAGATTTTACTGGGGCACAGCAGATTTTCACTGGGGCACGTGCCCCAGTAAAAAGGGTCTAGCAACGCACCTGCCCTGAAGCGGCTTCATAGCTGCATCCATGTTTGCACGTCTCATTTGATGTGGTAATTTCACAGAAGTTGAAGACTCGTTCTCGCCCCCTACAGTGCAATTCGACTAGGTATACGTCATCCGCGTTAAAATATCAAGGTGAAAGTCATCATATCTTGCGTAGTTTAGACCCAGCTCCCAACCTAACTTTGAGAATAGATTAACGGCGATATTTTTTTTTATCGCCCGATAAGAGTCTCACGTTAACGCAGCACGTTAACGCGATAACGGCCCACCACTAGTTCATACATAAACGAAACTCCGCTGTGTTTGAATAGAGATGCGCAGCGGCTCAGCTGTGACTTGTTTACAACTAGTTTTGACGACAAAATAGAGCAAAATCAGGCAATAGTGTTATAGTCAGACAATGTAAGTCATTTAATATCAACTTCTTGATTATTTAAGTGTTGTATTAAATCAATATCTCATTTACAACCTCACTTAAAAATCATTAAAAGCTGTCACTCAACTTCAATCTCACAAAGTTCCATTATAATCAACAAAGCTTTCTGCACTGCACAACGAATCTCTTATTTACACTCTCTCTACACTTTTTATGTTTATGAAAGGATTTGTGAGATATATCTGTGATACATTACTAAACGTTGCAAAAACACAGAAACATTTGAAACTCCCCTCAGCTGTTTGGGTCAGTCGCACATGGTGCTCCTAAATGTTTTCATAGTCGCACACAATAGTTTTCAGTCGCAAATGGTTTACAGTGTTTCTCTAAATCACAATGTAAGCAGAATGCTGCAGTATTTGGGAGATGGTTGGGATACTGGTGTGCATGAATTTAGAAAGGAAACTTCTCTAGTCTAGAATGGAGACTGTTCAGAGATGAGCTCTTCCACCCATAAATGTTCCATGGCCTTGAATGAAATATTAACCAGCAGAATGAGTTTAAACAGCTAAAGAGTGTGGTGTGTCCTCTCCAAGGATGACTGTTGACCTTTTCTCTCTTGTTCGTCCAATAGGGAGAGGCCGTGGTGGAGCCAGTGGGAGCAGGTGAGTGTGTGCCACCTGTCGGCTCTCTGTGCCGCACCTGCGTTCAGGCTTACCATCTGCCTGTCTGTTTCAGTTACACAGCATCAGGCTTGTCTGCTTTCCAGACTTGATTATTGCTTACACAGAAGAGTATAATCCTTGACAAAACAATAGGGGTGATTCTGTGTTAAGTTCATTCCTGGTTAATTCAGTTGGTAAGAGCTTACAGTAAGGTTCAGACTGATAACATGAGCTGATGCATTAGAGATCATTAATGGGATAGTTCACTCAAAAATACAATGTGTCATTAGTTACTCACCCGAATGTCGTTCCAAACCCGTAAGACCTTCATTCATCTTCGGAAAACAAATTAAGGTATTTCTGATGAAATCTGAGAGATTTCGGACCCTGCATAGACAGCAACGCAACTGACATGTTCAAGGGCCAGAAAGGTAAGAAGGACATTGTTAAAATGGTCCATGTGACATCAAGAAGACAAAAATAGCGACTTTATTCAACAATTTCTTCTCTTCTGTGTTGGTCTCTGCCGTGTGTACTGACATAAATACTCTTGTGAATGCAGTCTGCAAAGACTAATGCAGAAGAGAAGAAATTGTTAAATAAAGTCATTATTTTTGTTTTCTTTCTGCACAAAAAGTATTCTAGTAGCTTTATAACATTACAGCTGATCCACTGATGTCACATGAACTATTTTAAAGATGTCCTTACTACCATTCTGGGCCATTTCAACATTTCAGTCGCGTTGCTTTGTATGCAGGGTCAGAAAGCTTTTGGATTTCATCTAAGAATAAACAAATGATAAACCAATGTCTTACAGGTTTGGAACGACATAAGGGTGAGTAATCACAGACAAATCACAGAAATTTATTGGGTGAACTATCCCTTTAATGTTCATTTAACTTTTCTGAAGTTATAAATGAACATTGACAAATTAACGAGTTGATGAATTAATAATAATAATCAATAATTAATATATAATAACATTTTTATTATTAAATAGCATATGTACACTACCATTTAAATATTTGGGTTCATTAATGTTTATAATATTAGTCATTGTGATTAATATTAATATTTTTGGAAAATTTGGAAAATATTCAGCAAGGGTGTAATTTGTTTAGTTTGTAAACATTTTTTAATTCAGATCAGTTCTGTAAAATAAATACATTTTTAAATTTCTATTTATCAAATAATCCTGAAAAGGAAAAGAATCACCATTTCCACAAAAATATTAAGTAGCACAACTGTTTTCAACATTGATAACAATAAGAAATGTTTCATATGCAAATCAGCATATTATTGTTTCTGAAAGATCATGTGATACTAAAGACTGGCATACTGATGCTGAAAAATTAGCTTTGCATTACAGGAATAAATTGCATTTAAAAATATATTTATTTTAAATGCATCTATTTATAAATATATTTATTTTTAATAAAAAAATAGACTATATGTGACCCTGAACCACAAAACCTGTCATAAGGGTCAATTTTAAATTTGAAAAGCTGAAAGCTGAATAAATAAGCTTTCCATTGATGATTGGTTTGTTAGGATAGGATCTGGAATCTGAGGGTGCAAAAAAACAAAGAATTACTAAAAGAACTATTTTAAAAAAATAACTTTTATTACATTTACAGGAAATTTACAAAATATCTTCATGGAACCCGATCTTTACTTAATATCCTAATGATTTTTGGCATTTAAAAAAAAATAATAATAATTTTGACTCATACAATGTATTTTTGGCTATTGCTACACATATACCCATGCTACTTAAGACTGGTTTTGTCATCCAGGGTCACATATTACTAAACACTATGACTTTAATCTAAATACTGTGACTAATAATAATCATAAATGTTTCTAATCTAACAGCAGTTGCTGAGACAGCCGCTAATGGATCTATTATGGAGAACGGAAAAGAAGAAAAGAAAGGTATAAAATATCAGTTATTATATAATGTTCTCTCTTTGAACTTTGGTATCTGCACCAACAGACGCCAGCCAACAGCGTCAGTCATCAGATTACAGTGCGTCACTTCTTAGACATTCCAGAACCGACAAACGCCGATTCAACATGTTCAACTGGCAAAAATAAGTGCTGATCAATGCAGCACACCAGCCGACAAAACCTAGTGAATGTGTCTGTTGTTCTTTGTCTGTGTCTGTTGATGCAGTGTGAACTGGCCTTAAATGATCAAACTTATCAGTGAAGAATTTTCAGTGAAATATTATTACTTCTATCACTCTTTTTTTCCTGTCATTTTTCTCTTTCTGCTTTAATTTCTTTCCCTTTTTACTTTCATATTTATGAAAAACCTTTAATATTCTATGAATTATAGAATTAAAGCGTTACCTCGCCAGTCAAAGACTTAAAGGGATACTTCACTCAAAAAGGAAATTCTGTCATTATTAACTCAATCTCATGTCATTCCAAACCCTTCCAAAGACCTTCATTCATCTTTGGAACACAAATTAAGATATTTTTGATGAAATCTGAGAGCTTTCTGACACTGCATAGATAGGTTCAAGGCCCAGAAAGGTAGTAAGGACATAGTTAAAATATGAAATAGTCGTTCAAATAGCATGCATCATGGTATTGAACATGCATCGAAAGACTGACACAGAAAAGAAATTGTTAAATAAAGTTGTCTTTGCGCACAAAAAGTATTCTCATAACTTCATAACATTACGGTTGAACCACTGATGTCACATGGACTATTTTACTGATGTCCTTACTATCTTTATAAGCGTTGAATGTGTCAGTTCCGTTGCTGTCTATGCAGGGTCAGAAAGCTCTCAGATTTCATCAAAAATTGGTTTGAAACGACATAAGGGTGAGTAATTACAGATTTAACATTTTTGGGTGAACAACCCCTAAATAACTTTAGTATTCATGTAGTAATAGCTCAATAACTCTGGTATTCCTGTTAAAGGAGTAGTCGACTACCAGAACAAAAATGTACAGATAATGTACTCACCCCGTTGTCATCCAAGATAATGGCTTTCTTTCTTCAGTCATAAAGAAATTATGTTTTTTGAGGAGAAGCTTTCAGGTAATATCTCCATATAATAGACTTCTATGGTGCCCCCGAGTTTGAACTTCCAAAATGCAGTTTAAATGCAGCTTCACAGGGCTCTGAACGATCCCACCCAAGGAATACTGCCCTCCAAAGGCAAAGCGCAGTAACTGCACATTTGGTCAAAATTGAGTTAAGGCTTAAAATGGACTTTGTGACAACTGTTTTGTCTAGTGGCAAAGTCTCCTGGTTCAATTTTGTCCCGTTTCAGATAAACGAGAGTGTTGGACTAGCTGTCAAAAAACTTTAAAGGCATTTTTCTCAGTTTCAGTGTTCGCGTAGTTACTGCACTTTGCCTTTGGAGGGCAGAATAAGTGTCTTATCTAACGGAATTTTACATATATTTTTTTTTTATCTCAAATGCTCGTCTTGTTTAGCTTTGCCATGCGCATGTGTACTCTGTGTAATTCGGGTCAATACAATTAGGGTAAAAGGTATACATTTTTTTGTATTTTTTTTTTTTAAATGACCGATCGTTTTGCTAGATAAGGCACTTATTTCTCTTCTGGGATCATTTAGAGTCCTTTGAAAGCTGCATTTAAACTGCATTTTGGACGTTCAAACTCGCGGGCACCATTGAAGTCCACTATATAGGTATAATTCCTGAATGTTTTCTCAAAAAACAATTTCTTTACGACTGTAGAAAGAAAGGCATGAACATCTTGGATGGCAACAAGCTGAGTACACTACCTGTAATTTTTTGTTCTAGAAGTAACTACTCCTTTAAGTATAAATATCAAAACTGATTTTGGATTCATTTTGTTGGTTTTTGTTTGCAGATGATTATGTGCATGCTGAGAATCACACCGCGGAGGAAGCAGAACCGGTTACTGATGCTGAGACAGAAACAGACACCACAACAACTACATCTGTTCTTAACGGAAATGTGGAAGAAGAATCATCCCACAATACTCCAGAAGAGGAAGTACATGCTTCTACTAACGGCTTCAACAGCCACCCTACCGAAGGATTAGGTGCTGGTGGTGTAACTATGACCTTCCTTGGCTTCAAAGAGGTGGAGCCCGGGCAGGGAGTGGATGACGATGACGACATCGGAGCAGTTATCCGAGCACAAAGAGTCATCATCACAGACGAAGGGGAGGAAATCCCAGAGGAGGATGATGAAACTGCTCAAGAAGCTACTGTGGATGCTACAAACGAAGACACTTCTGGAGAAACAGAAGAAAATGGTGCTAAGGAAAAGACAGAGAAAGATCCTCCGGAAGCCTCTGCTGAACCAGAGCAGGAAGAAGTGATTGAAGATCCTCCTTCTGAGGAGATTGTAGTAACTGATGAAGCAGTGGAAGGTGAGACACAAGATCTTCAAGATCTTAAGCAAGAGGAGAAAGATCTTCCCGACTCAACTGATACAGTCGATCCCCAGAATGTGACAGTAGATGGTGCTATTGAGGCATCACAGGTTCCAGTGTATTCCACAACACAACCATCTCCAAACATCAGGCCGAAAGTCGAAGCGAACACGACGGAATCACAAATCCCAAAAGATGAGGAGATCACGCCTGCAACACGCCTCTCGCTCAGCCAATTTCAGGAGGTTCCACTGGATGGCACCGGAGAAACTGCGGAGTCCAACACCAAGGCGGAAACAGAGAAACTGCGTGACGAACATGAGCCTCTGCTCGTCTCCAAAGCAGCGACTCAGCTGGATACCAGCGCCGCAAATCGAGCAGAAGACGCAGGTGCACCAAAACGAAAAACCTGCCAATGCTGTTCGGTCATGTGAATGTGAACAATCTGCTGACGTTTGACTTGTGCTCCATACTTTTTCATCTCGTCTGTTACTCTGAATATAGAGTTTGTATTTCACAACATCACATTTTGATCTTCAGCTGTTCGCGTCTACAGTAAACTTGCTGCTTTGCAGTGGCATCAAAGCACAAAGTGTTTCTTATGAACTGAAGCCTTAAAGACTGTATTGGATTCCCATAACTCGTATCTGTGTAAAAACAAGTTTTGAAAAGCACATTGCCTTGCAGGAATGGACTGGAAAAGGCGTCAATGTGCATGATGTTGTTGATGTGTCACCATTGGTTGCATTCCCAGCCTCTGGTGTCTGATTATGATCCTGTTTTTATGTCTGGCGACTCTAGAGCGTTGGCTGTCGACCCACAGAGACCTTGACGGTTTTAACACTACCATATAAAAATATTTTGTTTTTCTCAGTGCCGTGGGAATTGACCCACGTGGGCAATTAATAATTCTCAACCTACAATAGTTGTGGCATTCTCAATTATAAAGCATTTGTGTGCCTTGATTATGAATCAAAACAAAGAGACATAATGGTTACCTGTGATTTTATACATGCTGTAACATCCTCAGAGGGTTTTTTTTTTAATTGCTGATGTGAACTGAGTTTCAGTTTGATTGCTTTTATTGTTACAGTGCCCAACAGAAGTGTTTTTAGACCTTAAAGGCATAGTTCCACCAAAACTGACACGTCTGTGATGAAAATCATTTCATGTTGTTCTAAAGAAATGTGTTTTTCTTCTGCAGAGCACTTAAGATATTTTCAAAAGTGTTCTAAAACAACTTGTGAAAAAAATTGTCCTGCAGAAGAAAGAAACATACAATAGCATGAGGGTGAGTAAATGATGACAGAATTTAATTTTTAGGTGAACTATTCCTTTAATGTGACCCTATGAACAGTACTTATATACTTCTGACGAGTATACAGTAAACACATAAACCGCTTTATCAATATTAGCAATTTTAGGTTCATTCTTCAACTGACATTTCTATAAGTTCTGCTCCTGTTGTCTTTCATTAACGTTTTTTCAATTGTGCGTGACGGCGATTTAAGGTTCATACCATGATATGTAATCAATACTATTCAAAAACTTCAGTTGGATTCAAGAACATTTTTTTGTTTCAGCATAGAATGTTTGATGTAAATTCTCAGTGCCTTAACTGAGTGCCTGTTTGTACAGTATAAAATAAAGAGCTGAATGAGAAGCGGATTTTGTATAGAAAGTTTACATTGGAAGAGCTGCAGAATTAATAAACTAAAACTGATGAAATGTAATCAAAGGCTATTTTTTTTTCTTTCTTAAAATAACAGGTTAAAACAATAAATAATTGAGGAGGTATAAAGTGAGAATATACAGTCAAACCAAAATGTATTCAGACACCAGATATAATTTTTGATATTTTTTTACTAGTGGGTGCAGGACACTATAGTTTGTTATTGTAAGTGAGAATAGAAAAATGAAGTAAACTGTGACATATTTCATCCAAAAGAATTTTATACAGTGGACTAACAGTAAAATTAATAAACATTTGGGACAGATACTTTGACCTAGCCATTTAATTGCTAAAGCAACCTTTTTACACCACAGACTGAACAAAATAAAGCATTGCATGGTAATTGGTCAACAAAGTATTGATAATTGTGTACTAACAATTGTCTGAATTTTTGGTTGATTGTAATCCATTATATACCTTTCCATCAAAGTTATCTGACATTATCAAGATGAATTTGTTCAGACACAGTTTAACTTTATTACCATTTTCCAAACTATAGCAAATAAACTGACAATGTGAGAAATATTGAAGGTGAATACATTTCGGTTTGATAAGTAGATAAAACAGTATTCTTTTGTAAGTTAAGTACAAATGTATAAAGGGAATCCAATAGTAATGCTTTTAAAAAAACAATGGCAACAATCCTTTTATCACGAAACATGAAAAGAACATTGTATATTCAGTGTTGCAGTGCTGACTGTTTAAGTATTCAACAGCTTGGACCGTTTGCAAATTTATATTTAAATATTTAATTAACTCTTATGCTGCTGCATTGCACTTTGCAATACATTTTCATCAACATAAGTTAATGCATTCATCATGAACAAGCATATATTAATCTGTTTAATTTAAAAGGTAATTATGCTTAAATTAGCCATCAACTCATGTTCATGCATAATATATTAAATAACGCTAACTGATATTTAAATATGTAAAAACGAACATTAATATTAATAAATTCTTTCAAATGATTGTTCTTTGTTAGTTCATGATACCTAATGCACTAATGTATACACTGAACCTTATATTGTAAAGTATTATAGTTACACATATATCTTGCAGTATTTTGGTTGAATCTAAAAGTTATTCATAAAGAGATCCCCTGTTCATGAGAGCTTTGAGAGCTGTTTGGATTAGTGATGCAGGGCCCGTGGTTTACTCAACAGCTTTAGTCCAGTGTGGAAGCAGGAGAGAAATGAACTGCACAGATTTTAACCTTGATTACTAAGCAGGGGGTGGAGGTACAGAGAGAGAGAGTTAAAGAGAGAAGGAAACCAAGGAAAGAAAAGGAAGAAGGAGAGGTGAGAAGGCCAGATTTCAACACTTCTTGGTGTATAAGGTGGACGATTTCAGTCCTTTGCTCCTTTCAGGTGACCTTCCATCCTTTATTTTTCCATCTCATCGGCTGGTAGGCCTATTTTCCTTATTTTATTAGTATGTGTTACAATGTCAGAAATTTCAGTTTGGGTTCATCAAAAGGATATTGCATTTAAAGATTATTTCATTTAAAGCCTTAAAGCCTTCCATGTTACTAGTTTACATAGAAGTGCATTTATCCATGTTTAGTGATACTGTAGGTGACAGCAGATTTCAGTATAATGTAGCTAAAAATAGATTTGTCCTACTTGGATTTTGTTTATATTTTTAATATCTAAATTCCTTTGAAATTCATGCATGAACATTATAATATATATTTTATGGGTGTTTTAATAATTCATAAAGAAAAACTAATGAATTACCTCACTATTATTGCTGTATTATTCCTGAATCAGACTTTCCATGTTGTTTTGTCACTTGTGTCCACAGTATAATCTGATTAAACGGTATTAATCTGCTTCTTATGTAATTAGCATTATGCTATGACACACTGTTAAGTCCTTGTGTTTCTTCTACGTCCAGTGGAAAAATGCAATACAGAGTCCAGAAAGTTTATATTGAGAATAATCAACTAATTGTCAACAAAAATTATTACCTGACTTACATGGATATCTGATTTTGTTTTTAAGTGAATATGATTCTAAGAAACTTGGTTAAACTTTTACTTTCTTAAGAATAGAGAGAAGCTTCATTGACTCGAAGGTGGAAAAAGTTCCACTTGTGACCCTGCACGCTGTTTAATGTTCTTCCAACTTTAATAATTTTGTTAATCATTCTAAATCACATGAGCCACTATGAAAAAAAAAAAACACAATACGGATCAATGTGCAGGACAATGACGTTATAGCAAAATAAAAAATGCCTTGTCTGTTGAATGGTGCAAAGAAAAAATATAAATCGAAAATGAATATTACAAATAATTGTTTTAGATGACCAACTTCAAGGTGAGCTTAATGGGAAAAGACAGTAATCTGACTCAGAGGCATGGGCGTTAAAGAATAAATGACCTAATGAATTTGATTTAGACATGGAGGTCAAAACATAGTGAAGCAAAACCCAAAAGCAACAGACTGCAACGGTGAAAAAGGCTCCATGCAGTCACACTATAACTCAATTTAGTATGAGCCTTAGCTACTGGGATTGAAACATAAGCTGATTATAGTTTCCTAAATCAGCAGAAAAAACTATAACTGTTTTCTTTACAAAGAAAAGGCCTTCGGGGGTCTCACCTCTATGCCATAAAAATGAAGAGCGGGTGAGAAAATCCGTAAGGCATGGCTGGGAAGAGACAACTTTGTTGATTACAGATTCAATCAAATAAAGGAAGCCCATTTCTGGCTTGTCATTCTGTTATTGTATAACATATTTTGCCATTTATTTCATATACAGAACATCTGCAGAATGGAAAAAGATTCTGTGACTTGTCCTCAGAAATCTAAATCCCAGGATGAAAGCAGTGGTGAAGATGGAAAACTCCACTTTGCTGATAACAGGGAAACAGCAAATACAGCCGCAGACTCACAAGATATTAAAAACAAGGACAATGAAGCTATTAGTGGGTTTGAAAAGACAGAAACACTTGACAGCAGTCAATCCACCTCCTCACCAGCAGATGTAGCCATTGAGGCAATGGAAGACTTGAGCAGTACAGATGAAAATGACCCGAATGGTGATAAAGACTGGCCACCAGTGCCAGGACTGGAAGAAGGTATCCATCCAGAGAGGAATGAGTGTCAGCCCATTGAGATTCAAGATGAAGTGAAGGAAAACACTGATATCAGTGAAGACGTTCAGACAGCTGATGGTGAAGAACTTGCTACCATGACACAGGTAGACGAAGGCTTTTCGCAAACACCAAAGGTGGCCAATGAAGAAGAGGAACATGAGCTCAAGTCACATGGTGACTCTGACTCAATTGTGTTCCTGTCAGAAAACAGTGAAGAACAAAATATAGACTACAAACAGGTGGACTATGCCTCCACCAAAGAGCAGTGGGTGAGACGAGACAGTCGTGACGAACCATCAAACCTGATGTATTCCAAGAGCTCTTCAAAAAGCCTTCTCACTGAGGCCAAACCTTCATTAAGTGAACCCACAACTGAACCAGTGGTTAATGCTGAGAACATCCAGCAGGGGGAGCTTGAGGTAAACAACCCAAGCGCTCTGAATGAGAATGAGGTGATACAACAGGTGTGTGGTGCAGCTCCGCCCCTAGAAACAGTTGCAGGCGAACTAACCAATCCAGAGCAAGTAGAAGAGCCATTGATAATGCCACAGGCGAGGAGGGACAGTAAAAGGGAGGGTAGTGAAACAGGTGAAGAGCGAAAGCAAACAGTGTGTTTCACAGAAACAGGTGGGACCGAAGGGAAGCAGCTGGGGGAGGTTAAAGATCAAAGACAGAAACGGGAAAACAACGGACAGAGAGCAGAGTCCCAGTCAAGCACAAAGCCTCCGGAAGAAGGGAAAGTCAACAGAATGCAGGTGGATCATTTTGATGACAGCCAGAGTGATAGTGGCGTATCAGCAGACTTCTCTCCTAACAGCACAGCAGATGCCTTGGAGGGCCATTATAATGATGCTCCTGAGCTCTCTGAATCTCCACCTAATGAAACTCCCATTGAGAGGGAGATCCGATTGGCTATGAAGAGGGAGCAAAGTCTAAGGCGTTCTCGAGGAATATGCAACACCTCTGACCGGACTAACGAGTATGTGGACATTCCATTGAGAAGACCTATTCTATCTCAGGACCTCCAGATAAGACCCAACCCAACCCAAGACCGTCAGTTTGCCGGAAAGAAGATGCAGATGGAAATAAGCGCGGAGACAGAGAGGGAGAAGGTTCTGGTTGAACTGGGCCGACTACCTGGCTTCTATGACAAGGGATCAGAAGTACAGCTTCAAGAAAAAAAGCAGCTCTTTGAGTCATTCCAAGAGCCGAAGGAATCAGCAGCAGCCGTTAGCAGAAGATCTCCTACCTTGGAGTCCATGGCTGGATTACAAGAAGTTGATTCCTCTGTTGATGTTAAACAACGCCTAGTGCAGTTCTCACAAAATTCTCCCACCCCTCCAGCCCAGTATGGAGGCACCAATGGCAGCCCGCCTGCTGCTCGAGGACCTGGTCTGACTGAGGGAATCAAGGGCCAGATAATCATCATAGAGGCCAACCCTATTCCCACAACTGTAGTCGGAGGTTATAAGAGCACCTCATGGACAGATGGAGGATCTGCGAAAGCAGTGAATTCACCAAATGTGAGAGCTTCTTCTGCCGAGCCTATCAGAGCAAGACAAAGCCCAAATTTAGAAGTAAATGAAGATGATTTGAGTTTAGTAAAGGAGAACCCTTTCTTCAAGCTCCGCTCTTCTATGAATCTGCAGTCTCAGGTGGAACTGGACATTAAGGAGGCTAAGGAGAGGGAGAAAGAACTACAGAAACAGAGAAACAGTCTTTATGGAGGAGCAACCATGTATACAGAAGAAAGAAGAGGAGCTGAAATGGATTTGAGGACAGAATTTAGGGTGAAAGAGGAAATTGGCACCTCTAGGCAAGAGAGTCCCCCACTTCAACGGACAAATTTGACTCCAACAGACCGCCAATCAGAGGCGTTCACCACCACTATGTCAGGTGAGTCATTGTAAGCAGTCGCACCATTGGTGCTTTCATGTTTGTAGATGAAAAAGAACACACTGAAGGTAAGGTTGATATACATTACATTTTAAATCTATAAATGCAGTGGCGTGCACAGACCTCTGTAGAAATCGTGGTCTGAGGGCACCTAGATCGGACCAAAAGGCTGATTAAAGGAGTACATACACAACCACTTAAGCTACTGCATTTGTATATTCAAAATATAATTTTTATCAGTACATCCATTTCCTCCTAACAAACCCATAGTCTTTGCATTGCTTGCACCTTAGCTACTGTTTAGCTACAGGAGAGGATGCTACATAGAAAGGATGTACAGTCAAACCAAAAATTATTCAGACACCAGATATAATTTTTGATATTTTTTCTACTAGTGGGTGCAGGACACTATAGTTAATTTGAGTAAGTGAGGATAGCAAAATAATGTAAACTGTGTCATATTATACCCAAAAATTATTCATACAGTGGACTACCAGTAAAACTGATCAAATTTGCGAAACAAAAATTATTCAGACACTTTGACCTGACCATATTTTGCTTAAGTGTTTTTTCTTTAATTGCTAATGTGACCTTTTTACACCACAGACTGAACAAATTAAGCATTGCTTGGTAATTGGTCAACAAAGTATTGATAGTTGTGTAAATATTGTCATACTAACACTAAAATTTGGTTTATTTGTAATCCATTACATACCTTTCTATCAAGGTTATCTGACATTATCAAGATGAATTTGTCTTGATGAATGAGATCTTGTCATCTGTTATTACCATTTTCGAAACTTCAGCGAATAAACTGTGATAACGTGAGAAACGTTGAAGGTGTCTGAATAAATTTGGATTTGACTGTATCCTAAAAAATAACTATTCATTCAACAGACAGGCTATACATTTATCCAGGGCGATTTACACTGCATTCAAGATATACATGTACTTTCCTTGGGAATCAAACCCATAACCTTGGTGTTGTTGGCACAACATATACTTGGCACTATGCCTTGCTACACTGGCAAAGTTCAATTTGTACTATTATTTAACAGTGCAACTCTAACACTTTGTGGGTGTATAGTGATCAGGTACGTAAACTTTTGATTTGAATGGAAGCTGGTAGTTTGTACTTCACCATGGCAGCGAACAAACAAATAGCCAAAATGCTAAAATAGGGTTACATCACCAGTACAAACGTAAACCGGATATTGAAATTTCTGTGCTGTTAGTCAAATGTGCTGACTTGAGCAAAGCATGGATAAAAGTACTGAGGTTTGGAAACGTGTAGGTAATATATTTGTGAAATATAGCATGTTTTGACTTCTTGACTTTATCTTTCTCCTGATAGTCATCATATAGAGAAATGATCAAAGCATTTACGCTAACAATGAATGACACATAGATTTACTTTTAAACTAAGGGTTTTTTTTTCTTTCATTTCTGTTTTCTCTTTCTGCTTACTCAAAGTAGCAATTATTTACCATTATTTAGCATAATTCCTGCCAAAATGCTGCAGTAAAATCATAATTTGTGTGGTATCTCCTTATTGAGTGAGATATTTTCGAAATCCTTCTGTCATTTACATATTACTACAATACCTTTAAAGGCAATTTTGAGGAAATTGCAGTAACCATGGTACATTTTTGTAAGAATAGCTAAAAGTTACAGACCAGCATTGCTGGTGTCATATCTTTATACTACTGTGATGCAATAAAAGTGACTTGTATGAACTGTGGCTCTGTTCCAATAGTAAATTGGAGTGATATTTTAATTACATTTTTCTTCTGAGAAAAATCCTTATAAAATGTTCTTCATTGCCCTTATACACTCCTAAAAATAATAGTGCTTCCCAAAGTCATAGAAGAACATTTTTTTTGTCTAAATGGTTCCATAAAGAACCTTTAACATCTGAAGAACCTTTCTGTTTCACAAAAGTTTCTTTGTGGAAAAGAAGGTTTTCTAAAATGTTAGATTTAAATATGTAAATGAGGCATTATTTAATGAAATATGTGCTAATTTGCATGATTTCAAGTACAAAAATCAAAACACTGGATGAAGTCAGTTTCAAAAGTCTTGTTACTTTTTTGACATATTAGAGTCAATTGTTTTTACAGATGGAATTTTGGATATCTTATTTTGTAACTCCATAATTCAGAAAAAAAATTGAGCAGACAGAAAACAGTATATAATTTTTTTTTTAATTTTCAGGAAATAAAATGTTGTATAATATCAAGCAAATTCTATATGAACAAATCCCTCTCTAAAAACCTTCAGTATATAGACAGGAATAAAAATGTAAAGTTTGGTGTGTGGAAGTGCTACTGAAGTGAAGATTTATGGCTAAAAAAAAATATTTTGAGAAAATGGCCTTTAAAAATATGTATTATAATTGAAATCTATTGACACAGCTAGATAAAGCGCTATAAAAGAAACACTTAACATTGTCTTTTGGATGTTTTCTTTCCACTAGTCTGAAAAAACACTTTATGAAAACCCAAAAAGCCTAAAATCTCAAACTTGACATATGCATGAAAAAAACTGCATTTTTGCCTGCAGCGTCTTCCCTTTAAAGCACCTTTACTTTTGAGTGTAGTGTGAAATTCTGATATATTTGGACACAACCCATGTTTATCATCTAAATCTTATATAAATGCTTACATTTAAACACTTGAAATAAGTTTTTTAAGAAGTAGAAAATAATACTAAGAAAAATATGTGCTTGTCCATACTTGTTTTCTCACTCAATGATCATTATGCATGGATATTGTCATAAATATCCAGTTCAATAATAGATTATTCAGTACATTCACTGAAATAAACATCTGTCTTCTGCTTTTAGTACGTCAATCTACTGGAAAACTGGACCTAACATGGCCACCACCCCAATCTGATGAAGAACAAAGACAGATGTCAGAGGTAAAAGACTTTTTGTTTGAACATCTAACATTAAAAGACATCAGTTGTGTTCTTAACTATATCCTTTTCCGGGATTACATGTCTATGTCTCAGTTACATTTGTGTTGGTAGCATTGTGGTTTAAGTTTTGGGCTGGTGGTAATCCAAAGCTCTGAGATTCACATTTAAATTTGGTCATCTATGAATTGAGGTTTTAGTTGAACAATAAACAGATACCAAAGCTCTTTAACCTTTCAATGGGTAATCAAAAGAGTATCAAAGTTTCAGTCACCCACCCTGTGCAAACACAACCACACACGAATGTGACGCTACTGTAAAAGTCTTATCTTTCTTCATATAATTGGAGCTCAGAGCAGAGTTCATACTAGCTGCATTCTTTAGAATCAAGATTATGTCATGAGTGTATTATCACTGTTACCACTGAATCATTCTCCTCAACCAGGAAAGTATAATGTAACCAACACAATCAACACAATCAAACACAATAGGTGTTGCCAAGTGAACACTGCCTTAATCTGAAGAGGCTGTTTTTCAGTTCATCTCAGGTCTTGTTTGCTTAAAGAAAAGTGCCTGCTTTGATATATGAGGAAGTTAAAATTGCATGTGCTGCTCATATGTTTAGTATTTTCATTTAAAAGGAATAATTCACCCCAAATGAAAATCCTATCATATTTTTATGGCTTTCATTTGTCAAACAAAAACAAAAAAGAGCTGTTAGATAAGAAGTTCACTCCGTTCTCTCACACAGAATAAATGAATGGTGACCAGGGGCTACAAAATGACAAAAAAGTGATGTTTGTACATTGTTATTCAGTGTAAAGTCAAATGTATTCACTTTTTAGTCCTCAACACAAATGTACTTATTTGAATGTGCGCATATTCAAATTTGGAGTGTTGGAGCACTTATGTGACATGTGAAAACCAGTTACAATATGGCACCATTGAGATCAAATCTTGTGTGAAACATTTTGATGTGCCATATTTGAATAGACACAAATATGAATGACATTCGAGACAGTTTTCAATGAATAATAACTCAATTTGCCTTCAGAAGAACACTTTAAAGATGTGTTTTGTCTTTTTTGGAGCTTGACAGTTCCTGGTCACCATTTGGTTCCATTGTTTGTAAAAGAGCAGTTTAGACATTCTTCAAAATATTTCCTTCATTAAGGAAAATGTGACTCTGTCTGTGAAATTAGGAGAGTTTGAGATTTTGGGCTTTTTGGGTTTTCATAAAGTGTTTTTTTAGACTAGTGGAAAGAAAACATCCAAAAAATACTGTTAAAGCTATGGTCTACAATTTCAAAGATTGTTCATTATTAATAACCTCGTTTAGATGCTGGTTATGGTTCTACAGTACAATCCTAATAATATAAAGAGAAAAAAGAATGAAAAAAATCCATTCACTCTATTGGGTGTACACCCGCAGAGAAATTGACCAATGTAAGCTGTCCGGCCGGACAGCTTACATTGGTTAACTGCTCTCATCCAATCCCCTGCTCCACTCGCGTCTCCACCCCGCCCCCTCCTGCGACATGAAATTTCGCGCGAAATTAGGCAGCATCAACTCAGCAATGGAGAAAAACCAACAAACAGACAGCAGCAAGCGGCCCCTGCTCGCCCCAAACGTCAAGGTTGGAAGAAAGAGAAAGTCAATTGAGGAAAGAGCAGAGATTTAAAAAAAAAAAAAATGTGAAAAACGCCGGACTCAAAGCCGAATCAATATAGGGTCCACCATTGCCCGTTGGTGGAAGCTTCAGAGAAACCTTGGACTTAAAACCGACGCTGACATGGCTGACTTTTTGTTTAGCAGGTAACTTAAGCATTTATTTATACTTTTATGGTGTGGTGTGGTGTATTACATAAATAGCTTTTTATCAGTCTGACAACATGATCATGCAGACGCATTGGAATGTTAGCCGTTCAGCATCGCCTATCGCGGGTCAAAGTAATTATATTTCTTGAAGTGCTTGACTATTTCAGTATGCCTAACGTTAGCGGTTTTCTGTCCGAGCCGATAGAACATTGCATGTGTTGCTAATCTTGCTTGTGCGTGAACTCAAACGTGTGCCTCTGAGTCTGAGCTATTTTGTTAGGACAATGGTGACATTGCATTGTTGTTGAAGCAGCTACGTTCAAGTGTCGAAAGTTAACTTTACATATGATGTGTCATTAGCGAGGTCATTAGATTGAAGCGACTAAGCAATCCGACATCACACATGGTACATCTCTGTTCCATGTTTACTCCTGCTTGACTGAGTGACGTTGTTCAGGTCGTTTCCCGGTGGGAGGGATCAGGTAGCACAGAGGGGAGGGGTGTGCGTGTGGAGAGGCGGGATGAGTTTTTTAAAAATTCAGGCTTTCTCGACTGATTTTCAACATCGTAGACTACAGCTTTAAGTGTTTCTTTTATAGCACTTGATCTATTTGTGTCAAAAGATTTCAATTACAAAGCGTATTTTTAAAGGCAGTTTTCTCAAAATGAGTTTTTTTCTTCTACACTGAGCCATAAATCTCCACTTCAGTAGCACTTCCACACACCAAACTTTACATTTTTATTCCTGTCTATATCCTGAAGGTTTTTACAGAGGGATTTCTTCATATATAATTTGCTTGATTTTATACATTTTATTCCATAAAAAATGGTAAAAAAAATATAGTGTTTCCTGTCTGTTGTAAGTTTTTTCTGAATTATGTTTTGACAAAATGAGATACCCAAAATTCCCTCTGTAAATTTTTTTTACTCTTATATGTCAAAAAAATTAAACAAGAATTTTGAAACTGACTTCATGCAGTGTTTAGATTTTTGTACTAGAAATATATGTAAATTGTAAAAAGCGCCTATTTCATTAAATAATGCATCATTTGCATATTTAAACCTAACATTTTAGAAAACTTGTAATACAAAAAATGTTCTTCATTGCCCTTATACACTCTTAAAAATAAAGGTGCTTCCCAATGCCATAGAAGAACCTTTTTTGTCTAAATGGTTCCATAAAGAACCTTTAACATCTGAAGAACCTTTCTGTTTCACAAAAGTTTCTTTGTGGCAAAAGAAGGTTCTTCTTCTTTAAAGAACCTTTGACTGAATGGTTCTTTGTGGAATATTAAATATTAAAGATATAAACCTATTCCTTTTTTTACAGAGTGTTCTTTACCTTATAGTTATAAAGGATGATTTTATGTAGAAAACAGTAAATCACTTTAAAAACAACTTTAGCTGGGTTCACAGCCAGGGTCACAAATGTCAAATGGGTTTAAAACAACACATGGTTTAGTCAATGATAACAATATTCTTTTTTGAACAAATTATTACTTCAGCCTGCAGTTTCAGGAAAAAAAAAAAGGTACAAAAGCTGTTACTGGGGCGGTACACTTTTAAAATTTACACCTCATTTACCCCTAAGGGGTGCCTTTAAGTACCCTAAATGCATATCTTAGTACCTAAAGTGAACATACTACCTCAATGGTACATTATTGTACCTTTTGCCCCAGTGACAGCTTTTGTACCTTTTTGTACGTTATGAGCTAAAGGCATTCAATTTCAAATTCACTTACTAATGTTCTTATTCTAATATTCTGATAAATACAGAAAACAACAAAGATCCCAAGGCAGAGAAATCCATTACTCGAGCGCTGGGAGTCAGGGATGGTGAACGGCAATGTGGACAACAACGACCGAGACTGAAACCTAACTACAGCGTCCTGACATTAACAACATGAAGCTTAGTCAACCAAGTGCACCGACCTAAAATAAAGCGAAAGAACAAATCACTTTCCCCAGAAACCTCTCAGATCTTTTAAAGGAAACCAGTTCAAGTACCACGTGCCATTATAAGTGGATAAGAGCATCAATTGCCTCTAAAAGACAAAAAGACAATCTGACATTCCACAAAACACACCTTATAAATAGCAACTGAGCCAAACTGGTGTTAATGGTAGTGGGTATGGCAGTGTTTATTGTTGTTATGTGGGCTCAAATGATTTCAATGTAATAATTCATGTCAGTTTCAATGTAATTCCCTGCTTTACAGTTACAGATATTTATAATCAGTGAACATAGCTGCTTATCTCATAGTAATAAAACAGACTGGAATACTGTATGATTATATAAGAAGAATACTATATTTGAATAAACAATATTGGATAGATATTACTAATTAGAAAAGCTAAATTATACTGGGAAATGGCTTTATTGATGCATATATACAGTAAAATGTTCAAATAAATAAAAATGTGTTAATCAGCTTTTCTGGTTATTGGCGTATGCACTGAATTTTCCAAGACTCAAATTGCTGAATGTGACTCATTGTTAGTATTGTAATAAAGGTTTAGTAGGACCTTAAAGTCCGAAACTAGATAACTGACTTCACAATAGGCACAATGTCTAGGATGTAATGCTTTGATTTTCGAAAAGCAATTAAAGAGGGCGACGTTCTAACATTCCATTCCGCTCCCATGTCAAAGCCCTTTGCTTGTTCAGTGACATCACAGTCCATCATAACCTACTGCAGACTCAGCCCGTGCTGTGAGGTATGAATACCCGATTGCCGTGACTCAACACGCCAGTGGGCATTCAAATTCGTCACCATGGTGATGATGGTACTGTAGCAAAGGTACAAAGAAAACGTCCGAGCCCGAGTGAGATTAGTCATGAGTGAGATCACAACACACACACACGCAGTCGCAGCACGCTTTACTGACCCTCTAGTCGCCTGTGAATTATTCATTCACTCTTTCTCAGCACAATTAGCCAAGGCTGCATTGGAACGATCATTTCAAATACGGCTGCATCGATACCACCGGAGAAAAGCTGCCCATTGCTTTCAGATTTCAATGAGACTATTTCAAATGACCTTTAAGACCAATAAATACTAATCTTTGTGACGAGGTACTCTTAGGAAAACAAAACCAAGCGATTAGTGACACAAGGGTAGCTTCTGGCAAAACGTACCATTGCTATTTGTTTGACAGTAGTCTGGTGACCGAACATTGTTTTGTTCCAGCCAGGTCTGAGGGATAGTGTAAACACAGGGTTAAAGAGGATAGCTCATCCAAAAATGAAAACTGCATCATCATTTAGTCACCCTCAAGTTGTTTAATCATCCCTTTGATTCTTAATACTGTGTTGTTACCTGAATGATCCACACCTGTTTTTTTTTTTTTGTTTAGTGATAGTTGTTCATGAGTCCCTTGTTTGTCCTGAACAGTTAAACTGCCCACTGTTCTTCGGAAAAATCCTTCAGGTCCCACAAATTTTGGTTTTCCAGCATTTTTGTGCATTTGAACCCTTTTCCAACAATGGCTGTATGATTTTGAGATTTTCAAATGCTCACTGATGCTCCAGAAGAAAAAAACATGTTTAAAGAGCCAGGGGGTGAAAACTTTTTGAATTTATATTTGAAATTATATTTAGGCTAAATAAGAAAAATGTACACATATCCATTCTGTTCAAAAGTTTTCACCCCTCGGCTCTTAATGCATGTTTTTTCTTCTAGAGCATCATGGAGCGTTTAAACCTTCTGTAATAGTTGCATATGAGTCTGTCAGTTGTCCTCAGTGTGAAAAAATAGATCTCAAAATCATACAGTCATTGTTGGAAAGAGTTCAAATATGCAAAAATGCTGGAAAACCAAAGAATTTGGGGGACCTGAAGGATTTTTCTGTAGAACAGCATTTTGTATGATCCCTCTTATTTTGGTAAAATAATTAACATTTTGCAGATTCTAAAAGGAGGATGTAAACTTTTGACCTCAACTGTATGTGAAGACAAAATAAATTCTTTAAAAACCTAGTATCAATTAATAAATGTTTAATTTTCTTACTGAAATGTAGCTCTGGCATGACTGTCAAATACATTTCCCTTTAAAGTTTCATGATAAGCAAAGAGGGAACTGAAAGACGTTCTTAAGAACCACTTGAACTAAGTGACATTAGTAAGACTTTAAAAAATCGCAAATGAAAGCTTTCACTTTTCAGCTTTCGGCGATTAAATCTATTAAATGATTTGCAAAGATTTAATTGTTCAGCATGCAAAAACTTCCAGTGCTTCACTGAAATATCAATCTCACATAATACATGGATGTCCAGAGCCCCCTGCTGACAGAAAAAAAATCATATCTCAATACAAAAAATATTATGAACTACAGTAGACTGTTTACTTATACATTAATTTACAAATATACAAAATGCTTCAACTTTTAAATAAACATTACAGTATACAGAATATGTCAAACACAAAATGTAGATGGACAGATAGACAGATCAGCAAAGTGAGGGGTTCTTAAAGGTTGCCATGGGAGTGTCGTAGATGGGCTCTGAAAATGAGGGTCTTCCTCTAAGCATTTGTCCATTGTCCTGTAAATTGGAAACACGTGTATGTTAAAATCATTCATGTAAGAGATGTGACACGTTTCTCATAGCGGACATAATGCAACATGTTGAGGATGTTGGCAAACACTGCATGATGTAAACAGATCTTTTTCTGTGATGTTATTCTTCCTCTCTCAATCTTGTCTAAACAAATCAGCATGATGGTAACCTTAGTACTCAGAACGAGATATGAGATACTACTGTAGTGGAGCCTTTTGAAAAGAGAATTACAAAAGAAGGATTGATAAGGTGCATCATTACCTCAAATTCAATGTCAACACGTTGTAGAGTGAGATCTGATGAAAAAAAAATCATAAATCAATAAAGATATCTGTAATACTTAAAATGTAATTATTGGAGATTTATGAAGCGAATGGATGATGAGTAAGTTGCTCTGAAGAGATTGTCACAATGACTTACCAACAATATGATCTCTGGCGTGAACATGCTGCCAGAATTTTTCTTGATCTCTGTGAAGTTTTATTAGATTTGTTATTATTATTTATAACATTCATATCACTCATTTTAAAAGTGTACTACAATATTAAAATTATTTATAATTTAAATTTATAAAAATTGTATTATTAATGTTAATATTAATTATTATTAAATTAAAACTGATCTAGTATAATATAAAATACAATCATATAATTAGTGTTTAAAATAACTATAGAAATATTTACTGAAATTATTTAAATAATTATAGAAATATACACTACTGTTCAAATGCTTGAGGTCAGTAAAATTGTTTAATGTTAAACGAAGTCTCATGTTCAACAAGTCTGCATTTATTTATATTAAAATACACAGAGAACTGTAATATTAGGAATTATTATTGTAATTTAAAATAACTTTTCTGTTTTAATATAATTTAAATGTAATTTATTACTGTGGTGTATATATATACACATATGTATATATATACACACACACACACACACACACACACACACACACACACACACACACACACACACACACACACACTCACTGGTTTACATGTTTTATGGGGACATTCCATAGGCGTAATGGTTTTTATACTGTACAAACCGTATTTTCTATCGCCCTAACCCTACCCTACACCTAAACCTAGCCCTCACAGGAGATTGTGCAAACTTTTACTTCCTCAAAAAAAACTCATTGTGCATGATTTATAAGCCTGTTTCCTCATGGGGACCTGAGAAATGTCCCCACAAGGTCAAAATTTACTGGTATTCCTATCCTTGTGGGGACATTTGGTCCCCACAATGTGATGAATACCAGGTACACACACACACACACACACACACACACACACACACACACACACACACACACACACACACACACACACACACACACTGCAGTTTAAAAGTTCAGTAAGGTTCAGTAAGGTTTTTACTGTTTTTTAAAGATGTTTCTGATGCTCATCAAGGCTGCATTTATTTGATCAAAAATACAAAAAAAGTGTAATATTGTGAAATATTATTTAAATTTAAAATAACAGTTTCCTATGTAAATATATTTTACAATGTAAAGAATTCCTGTCATACAAAGCTGAATTTTCAGCATTATTACTCCAGTCTTCAGTGTCGCATGATGCTTTAGAATTCATTCTAATATGCTGATTTATTATCAATGTTGAAAACAGTTGTGCTTCTTAATATTTTGTTGGAACCTGTGATTTTTCCCCCCAGGATTCTTTAACAAATAAAAAAATATTTTAAACTGTAATAATATTTCACAATATTACATTTTTTTCTGTATTTTTGTTTGAGTAAATGCAGCCTTGATGAGCATATAAGAATTCTTTAAAAAAATATTAAAAATCTTACTGATCCCAAACTTTTGAGCAGCAGTATTATATATATATATATATATATATATATATATATATATATATATATATATATATATATACGTCTTCACTGCCACTTTTGACCAATTTAATGCATCCTTGCTAAAAAAAAAGTAATAAACTAAACAGCAGTGTATACTTTAAATTATTTAGATGATTATTATTCCTGTAACTCAAATAGTTGAGCACAATGATAGACAGAAAACAGATAGTATTATAATAATGTATGCTTGTGAACTCAAAGTCGCTTTAGATAAAAAATGTCTGCCCAGTAAATAAATGTAAATGCAGTTTTAATCAAATATCAGGTACGCTCTTCAGTATTGTGTCTCACCTTTGTCTCCTTCTCTCTGACATGTTTTTGACTGCAAATAAATGGGTAGAGATTACAATTCAATTTATATTAATGAGAATTACACGCATGAGTGAAAAACAAACAATGTGCGTTTTCACTTTGTTTTCTTCCAGTCTTTAATTAAATGGATTGAGAAGATAATCACCACTGGGTATTATAGTTCATTAGAGACTAGACCTAACCAATGTAAACTAAACTTATGAGCAACTAAAATAAGAAACTGGATATCTAATACTTACTATGTCTGTGAACAGCAAAGCCCAGGATAGCCACCACGATGAGGAACAAAACACCGGCAGACACAGAGCCAACAATCAGAGCCAGGTCTGTGTTGCCATTCCACAGATATGCATAAAAACAAAGCAGAGTGTTTTTAGATACCAAGTTGGGCATGTTTGATTTACTGCATTATTGTGATAGCTACTTGAATGTTACCTGTAGAGGTCGATCTGCAAGAGTGATATCCTGAAAAATTATGCAGAAATCAGATTTTGAGGTCTTATTTATGTAACATTATAAGATATATCAGATATAGTATAATACATGCAGTACCTGTAATGCATGGGATAGCTACTGGTGAGCTCATTTTAGAGTACGCATTAGAGTTGCCCAGTGACACGCTGTACTGACACTGATACTGTGCACCATGTTCATAACGGGTGGGTATGGGAAATCTAGCACTGTGTTGGGTCAGGGAAGCCTGATGGGTCGCCTCAGGTGACAGGGCACCCACACGAAATAGATAGAAGAAGCCTTGAGGATATGAGGGTGAGCCAACGCACTCTAGAACTTCACCTTTGTGTCGGGACCAGGAAAGAGTGGGGACTGGGAGCTCTGTGAGAGGATACATGAACAGAAATAGTGATGTGAGAACATTTACTTAATAGAACAACTGTGCAAGACGAGTTACACATCAAAGTAAGATGCCTTTTATTGCCTACATTAGCAGATGCCTCCTTAAAAGGGATAGTTCAATCATCAATTATTCACCCTCAAGCTGTGTGAATTTTCTTCTTGTGTTTTCTCTGACAGCAGATGGCGCTAAACATAATACAACCGTTACCCCGGGAATCCCGTAAAAAAAAAAAAAACAGCTTTTAGTTTCTAAAAAAGTGTCTAAATGATTTAAATAGTCATTTAGATTTGTGTATTTGCTATGGTGTTCATCACAGCGCCAAATACTTTCTAGACTTAATAGGCTATTTATTTGAACTTTTTTACATTTTAATCTGGACTACAACTATAGAATACCTTAAAGGGACTTTGACTACAACATGCCCTAGTAATTGTTTGATTCTTTATTGTTCAGTCAAACTTTACATTAGGGCTTCATTAGATAACATTTGTTAATTCATTAGTTAACATAAACTGCCATTGAAAATTCTTCTAAACATTCATTAATCTTAGGTAATTCCAACATTTAATAACAAATTGTTAAAATTAAAAGTTGTAACTATGTTATTTAATGAGCTAACAAGAACTAAGAGTTGTATTTTTAACAAAGTTTAATAACTTATGTAGCAAATGTAGCTATTGCTGATTACGAATATTATTGCATTAACTTAGGTTAACTATGAGATCTTACTGTGAAGTGATACCTATTGGTCTTTATAATTCTTTTGGACTTTAATCTGTGTAAATTTTGTAACTTTATAATTTTTTATTTAAATGTTCAGTTATTTTTGTTTTACGAAAATAGTTATTAAAGCTGTTATACTGTATTATGACACCACTTTTTGCAAATAAACTTTAATATCGTGATAATACCGTATACCGCGATAAAAGCATTTTCATTTAATCTCAAAATTAAAATTGATACCAGCATATCCGTAAGCGTGTTTCTTATTTTAACTTTTTTTAAGGTTTTCAGATTGTTTTTTTTTTTTTTTATATATATAAATGGCATTTTATATTATGGCATATGTAGTTGCTTCAAACAATGGTATAAAGCTATTTAAAACATCAATCAGTGTAAATTGTGATAATCGTAATTAATACTCGCAATTACAATTTCAAGGGAATAATCGACAATTATGATTTTTGTCATAACCGTGCAGCCCTAGTTAAAAGTGATGTAGCCTGAAGTACCAACCAGTGTTTGAATTTGGAGAAGAAAATGAGATGAGTTGAAATTAAATTTCCCTACCCTACCCTTTCTATAACTAAGGACAGGCGAAGAACAAACCACATGTGACTTTTCCAACATGATTACCTAATGTGTGAAGTCAGGGACGTGCATCGTAGAGTAGACAAAAAAAGAAAAAACATTTTATTTTAGAAAATGACAGATCGTTTCACTAAATAATACACTTATTCCTTGGCTGGGATCGTGTAGAGCCCTTTAAAGCTGCATTGAAACTGCTATTTGGACCTTCAACCGATTGGCCACCATTAAAGTTCACTATATGGAAAAAAATCCTGGAATGTTTTTCTCAAAAACCTAATTTGCTTTCAACTGAAAGAGAGACATAAGATGACATCTTGGATGACATGGGGGTGAGTAAACTAAAAAATCCTACTAGAATGGTTGGTTTTCACTTCTATTTTGCGGAGCAACAGCAAATGTGACTATACATTTAAGCAGCATCGTAAAATCATGGAACTTCAAAAAGATGTGGTCATACTAGCTAAATTATTGTGAAATTTAATGTGCAAAAAATTAACAATTAAATGTGATGTAAGAAGTACAGCTTACACAGAAGTCACTTTCTTCTTTCAGACGTATCAAATCGGAGTTATAATAAAATCTGTTCTGGCTCTTCCAGGCTTTATAATAGCAGTGGGTGGGTGTTTCTGTTCAACAGTCCAAAAGCAGCCCAATAAATCGCATCCATAATCACTTTTCTCTTGCTTGCACTAACTGTCATACATTTTGTCATACAACGTTTGTTTACAGGAGCAAAGGAAGCAAAGTTTCCATACTTAAGCAAAGGAAAACCAGTCTCCTCTTGACTAATTCGAAATCTTCTGCCATTTTTCTTTAAAAATCCTTGTTTTGTAATTCGTGACCTTTGTTTTATGTTCTGAACTGCGCATACACAATGCATACATCCTACATCATTTGCTTGGAGCAGTTTCCATGTACAACAGTTTGCACAAGTTAGATTAAAGTGATATTTACATTTTAAATATGAATATTTTTTTTTCACAAAAATGCATCGATTCGCTACAGGAGACCTTTATTCATCCCCCGGAGCCATGTGGAACACTTTTTATTATGGATGGATGCACTTTATTGGACCTTATTTGGAGTGTTGAACAAAAACACCCGCCCAATGCCATTATAAAGTTTGGAAGAGCCTGGATCATTTTTAATATAATTATTGGATTGGATTCGTCTGAAAGAAGAAAGTCATATACACATTGGATGCCTTGAGGGTGAGTAAATCATGGGCTAATTTTCATTTTGGGGAATTAATCCTTTAAGCAGCTTTTGTTTCGTTATCAACTAGGTTTGGGAAAGATCATGTGTTGAATCAATAGTAACAGTGACTCTTGCCTTAGTTGAATAAAATCCAAGTAGTAAAAAAAGCAAAACAGACACGAGATGTAATCAGCACAGCATGCACATCAACCCAAAAGTTGTCTCCTCACCTATTACAGTAATGTGTACCGGCTGACTGGCTGTGGAGTTCACTTGTCCCGTCTTTGCTGATTTGAGTTGGTAGAGGCACACATACTCCCCACCGTCCTCCCGTCCCATTGTCTTCACACTGAAGTGTGCATCATGGGACTGAGACACCAGCTGAGCTGGAGCAACCATAGAGCCCGGGGTTCCTTTGGCTCTCCGGAGCAAGAGAAAAGCCTCAGGAGGCTGTTTTTGAGAGTCAGGTGGAGCCTGACAGTGAAATGACAGTGTCTCACCAGGACTAACATGCCCACTAGAGGGCTCGACCATCAAGTTAGGGGATGCAGGGGGACTGACTGAGACTAAGCCAAGAAGAAGAAAAAAAGTATTTAGTGCTTTTAGAATATATGTTTGAAAAAACAAAGATAAGAGACAGAAACTAACATTCTGATTGAAATACAACACTAAAGATGTAAAGCAGTGCTGGGTGGAGTAGTTTGGTTTAGTGGTTACTAGCTTTCAACTGTAAAGCGGTTTCTTTAACCGTCATTCCATTGTGACCTCAAAACATTTCTCACTATACAGCAAAACTGCACACTACCTAAACCGTAGCCAGAGATTCAAGCTGTATGTAAGTGAGTGTGTGTGTGTGTGTGTGTGTGTGTGTGTGTGTGTGTGTGTGTGTGTGTGTGTATGTAATCCCTATGTTATGTTAGGATAGTATTACCAGTAAATTTTGACCTTGTGGGGACATTTTTTTGGTCCCCAAGTTTTTTTTTTTAATTCTAAAATAGCAGAAAGTTTTGGGTAAGGGGATAGAAAATACAGTTTTACACTATAAAATCCATTATTTCTATAGAATGTCCCCATAACACATGGAAACCAGTGTTTGTGTGAATACGTTATATAATATAATATAAAAGAAACACTCACCTTTTGGCTCTGGCTGCATATAAAAACTGATCATGCTCCTGTCATACTGACAGCAATACAGATTCTCTTTTTCTATATCTTTTCCACTAAGAATAAAGTGAGCCCTATGCTGTTCACTTGAATGCTCAACCGTATCTATTCGCTGTTGCATTTTGTAAAGTTTAAATACAAGTCCACCATAACCTTCTGGAGCCTGACACAACAACTCCACAGATGAGCCTCTGATGGCTGTCTGAGTCAGTGTAGGAGCCGGTGGGGCAGAGTATTCAGCAGCTGAAACATCAAGAAACATCAAGCGCTCAGTTATGTCTGGTCAATCTAGTCAACCAGCTAGATTTATTCCAAACCTGAGCCAGCATGGGAATTCATGCTGTTCTAAAGTAAAGTATATTTACTAAGAACAGGAATTTCAACTATAATAAGTGGTCCAAAAACAACGTCAAATACACATATTTAGATACTGATCACTGTTTTATACAATAAAAAGAACATTTTGTAATTTGCTGCATGATTTAGATTCTAGTGGGTCAGATATTGCGATCATATAGAAATATAAATGTGGAAAATTACACACTTACCAATAAAATGCTGCTTTAGAATAATCAAAACTGTGAGGAAATATCCACAAATTGGCATTCTTCCAGTGATGAATTCCAGTTTCTTCATAGCTATTAGAGCTTCAAAAAGTCTTACAGGTCTGTGTATATATTTATAGAAGCAACTGTCTTTATGACTTGTGGATTAAGTGGTAAGACAGATGCATTAAAATCACCACTAGCTGAACCTCCCTTCCCATTCACTTGCGCAAACTTCCTCATCCACGCGTTAAAAAGCACCAACGAACATGTTTCATATGTTTAAGAAAACCACATCCTTCCATCACAGCAAAGAAGAAAGCCAGAAAGACACTCCCACGAGTGGCCCATGTGAGCTAATACCACATATGACAATGACAGGAAATTGATGTATTCATGTGCAAAACTCACTCATCAGTGTGTCCTCTTCTTCTAAACAACTTTAAGTTTGATATTTCTGAGTGTGCACATGCTTCATCTCTTATTCCAAAAACGGAACTGGTGTGTTTAGATCAGCAGTAAGCCTGTGAGGATGACACATCCTTCCCAATATCCCTTCCCAAGTGTAGTGGTTGATATACCAGTATTTACAGGTTTATATTTTTGTTCCTCTCAACCCTGAATATGTGGTTAGGATAGTAATGAAGAAACCGTGTTTTAAATCTAACATCATGTTTACTGCAGCTGGGAGGAACTGTGGTCATTTGATTGTTTTGTCAGTGTCACATGGACAGGAAAACAAATATTGTCATTTCTGTTTCTTGTCTTGTGCATTGTCCCCCTTTTTCATAATCATTGAGCACTTTCAGACTATTGGATTGATACAGTGTTTCCCACAGGTTTGCAGGCAATGTGTGGTGGTCAGCCCGAAGGGGGGGGGGGGGGGGTAGCGGGGGTTAGATGTTTGTAATTTGGGGGGGGGGGGGGGGGGGGGGCTGGATAGGGATACAATTGGATCCCCTAAAGGGATTTCCTAATTCCTAAAGGTTAAGGTTAATAAAACTGTTAATAATTAGTTAAACAGAACTTTATTACATTAATTAACACCATATACAACAGCCTACTTGCTGCACAGTCCAAGTGCACCTGTCTGCAGCCTGCAGATCGAGGCGGGGCTGAATCTGGGGTGGGGCTGCACATGTCGCCCCGCCTACATGCCTTCTCATTGGTTGTAGGTAAATTAATGACGTCGATGCAACATCCCTCCCACAACTCATCTCATTGGTTAGTGAAATGGATTGATGTCGCTGCCACGATAAACAGGAAATGCAGTTGGAAACTATACTCATGAATTATACGTTTTATATAAACGCTGAATCCTTTGCTTATTTATTCAGCTTTCAGATGTGTACAAATCTCAATTAAGTTTTTGAAAAACGTACGCTTATGACTGGTTTGTGGTCCAAGGTTACATACATTTACAAGCAAGACATCTTTCCGCTGTTTAGTTATCCCATTTCTGGCAATCCGTGACTATAAATCAAAATGTTAACCAGTGGTGTTTATTTACAGCTTTTTTGATTATTGCCTTAATTGTTAATAAGATACATAAATGTGGAAAATTCTCAGCAAGAGTGTCCACTTTTAAATTAATAAATAGAAAAGGGTTGTGAAACATCAGAGTTGTTTATAATTACAAACATTTATGACAAATGAATGAATTATGACGACACATAAATGAATTTCACTGTTATTTATTTAAGATAATAATGTTCACAGTTATTTCTGATTCTCCCTCCCACAGTCTAATGACATGCGAAACAGCAGTCTGGGTCCTCTGTGCTCAAATACATTAATTTCTCTAAGAAATTGAAATAACACCCTATAACAATCTGTTGACCCTTCCCGAAGTATATCTACTAAATTGAAACATATTTTGATTTCTTCTAATTTCGCTATTAATTGACCATATCGGATTACTTGTTTAGTCAAGCCAGCTAAGGCATTTCTGGTCAACTGTAGTGTGCCATAATATGAGCGTACTTTGTTCATTTTCTCTACATAATCCATTCACAATCGAAGAAAAGTGTTGTTTGTCTAAGAGGACCAAACGTCCATGTATACCGTTTCAAGAATGACAAATGCCAGTTTAAAAAAATAGGAGAGTAAATCGGCTAAATATGCACGATATATTGTTATGATTGAAAGTAATAACTGGACCAAACATCTGACAAGCTGATGGCAAAAAATATCTTAAATGATTTCAACAGATTTTACAGTTCAAGATAAAACTTAAAAGATGTAGTTATTAAATTTTATAAAATATTTCATATTCCTATCGATTCATATTGGATGCATTATTTAATTATTATACCATAATTATTTAATGTATTTGTAGTGAACTATATATTAGTATTTAAATAATTCACCCTTATAGGCTGTTTGTGTGTGGGCTTAATGCTTTTCTGCACTTGCTATACTATATACTTAAGGACGGTAAAAGTACTACAATATATTATACTAGTAATTTTATAATAAATCGAAAAGCAAGACGTCTTGAAAAATATAGGGAGTTTAAAAGGCAGCTGCATAATAAATAATCCTCGGCTGCCATCTTTTGGTTATATGGGTAATTCCATGTTACACTCCGTGCATAAGGTCAATTGTCTTCTTTCAGTTTCATATTTCCTGCACTCTAATATGAGGTGTTCCACTGTTTCTTCATGCCCGCAATATTCACATTTCCCTGTGCCATGTTTACCTATTTTCAGTAATGTTCCATTAATCCCGTGGGTCCGAACCGAAGCCTTGATATTATTGTCTCTTCTCGCCTATTCCTCTCTGTACACCTTATTTCTGACACTCTCCTTTGAATCTTATGAAACCATCGTCCTTTCCTATTTTCTTCCCATTGTTGTTGCCATTGTTTCTTTAATTTATTTTTAATAATAAATTAGTTTATTATTACTTAATTTCTGTTCTACTAATACTAACTGTAAAATCAATTTGATTATTTTTAGTAACTTCCTTTGCTATTTTATCTGCTATTTCATTTCCCTTAACTCCATAATGTTTTCAACGTCATTACTTTGCCACCAATGAGATGTGGGAGTTACATTATCTCGACATTATTAATTTACCTACAACCAATGAGAAGGCCTGTGGGCGGGGCGACACGTGCAGCCCCGCCCCAGATTCAGCCCCGCCTCGATCTGCAGGCTGCAGACAGGGGCTTCTCGCACAGTCTGCAACTTTTGTTAGGGCACCTTATTTTGCGACATATTATTGATATTTAACAAATCTATTTCTTTCTCACCCTGACCTTGTCTTTCTGCTTGAGCAGCACTAGTTGAAGCCTGAAAATATTGTAAACAATAACTAATTACACTGGTCGGACTAAGCTCTGTTTCAGACTGATACCTCCGGTTCAGGATGGTCCTCATCCTCATCACGTGCCTTTTTCAGTCGCGGAAAATACTTTTCAATACTCATCTGGATTGAAGCAGCAAACATTCAGTGTAAGAGTAAAGAAACGACATAATTTATAATACGTTTATTTGATTCACAGCTGCTACATACAGTGTTTTGACCTCGACAACCCAACTAGGCTAGCCTACATTTTACCGCAAACTTGCGACTAGTTAACTTTCTAAAGAAGGCGCAATCGCGTTTGCTAAGGTTCGGGACGTACAGTAACATCAACACACTGAAACTATTGTATTCAGAATATAAAATATTTTATAGCACTTTTTAATCTGTGATTGTGTGTTAAAAGTGTTCACGAGATACCAACCTTTCGCCAGCCGTCTTCTCTCCACAGATGATCCAGACAGATGTGGTGTGCACGGAGGGGAGGGGCTGTGTGCGTGTGTGTGTTTGAGGGAGAGACGCGTGAGTGACAGAGATGAAGAGGGAGTATGGAAAGGAAATGCAGTTGAACCCACAGTCTATGAGTTGAACAAATTCGCTGCGTGTTTTAAATAGCGTACAAAAGAATAACGAAACGCAATATGTGACGGTCGGTATTGGTTTTTTTATTTTTTATTTTTGGTCGGTGTTGAATCTGTGGCGGTCGGAATTTAATCTGTGGCGCACCGCCACAGATTCGTCTATGTGTGGGAAACACTGTGATACTTATATATATTTGATCCTTATAACATGACTTGTCTTTAGGAGAAACCATCTAAAATGACCTTTGACCCAAAGCCAAAGTAATTTGAACCTACATAAAACTTTGTAATCAACAAGCACCTTTATCTTTTGTCATAATAACCATCAGAATTTGCTTGCCACAGTAGCATGGTAAAAGTCGCCCAGTGACATTTAAAAACAACTTTTTTTTTGTCTTGTGGTTAAATGTGCACAACATCCTTTCTTTATGATATATAGGCTAAATACATACTTGGTACATCGTATGTGATATCAAGAAACCATTTTAGGGAACTGACATATTATGAGAATGCTGTGGGAAGTTTCTAAAACATTCTGCTGTGTATAAAAATAGTACCAGTACCAGTTTGAACACATCCATGTATTCTTTAGTATTTCTATATTCCTCTTTTAAAATAAGAGTAAAGTGGTCAACAAACATGAAATAACACAAATGGAAAGATGGGAATTTTATTTTGACCAAAACATGTTAACAAAACAAAACTCTCTTATATTTTAGCTTCTGCAATGCAGTCACTTTTAGATCACAGCAGTGCAAACACTAGGCATTTTCTCAACCAATTTCATGAGATGCCACTTGTAAAGAAAATTTGGAACAATGGATTAGGCTAAAAGCCTGCATCGAGGCACATAACTTAAGGACATTTTTATTGTTTTTTGTTTATGTTCTGCCTGGTCCTTTAACAATGATTGTGCTCTAGATCACCCACGTTGCAGGAATAATCAGGCTCACTACAGTCTCTTGCTGCTTGCTTAACTGATCATTTAACAATTATATTTTTGGAGTTAGTTCACTGTTTTGTGTCCCAGTGTCTGATCCTCCAGGAGTGTCAAGTATTACCTACTAAAATATCAATCTCTTGATTCATATAGATTCAACCTTTAGATATACATTCATATTTTAATAGAAAATTAAATGCCGTTATTGTTATTTATGCTACATACAAACTTTACTGTTATTAATAGAAAGTTCGAAAACTTTTTTTTTTTTTGGTGGAAAATTCAAAATTGCAAAAAAATCTTGATAGTAGAAATGTATTTTTTTTGTATGCATTCAACTCGGTATGAGCCAAGAAATCAGAGAAAAAAAGGATTTTGCTTTTAGACCTTGCGGTTCAAAAGTTAACAGAAACATAAGTGCAAATTTGGCCTGTTGGTGGCACTAGAGAGGTTAAGTAAGAGACTTTAAATTTGCTGTGGTTAATGATGAGAATGTCCTCTAGCCGTGTGCCAAGTTCCATAACTTTCCCGATTCTTTAAGATTACAAACATTTAAAAAAATACAGCATTTTACTACAAAATTCGCAATGGTCCACAATCAGAGGAAAAATTGGTATCGTTTGATTTAGTTTGCCGCTTCAAATTTAACAAGATCACTTTTATGATTTTTGATCAAACTGGTTAGAAATTATAAACAAAAATGTAATTTTTTTTTTTTACAATTATTTTGACCAGTAGGTGGCGCTGTGCTGAAATGATTCATTTGGCCTCAGGTCATGCTTGGTATAACACATACCAAGTTTGGTCTGAATCTGCTACAGCATTGCAAAGATATAGCCCGATAACTTTTGGCCAGAATTGTCTGAAGATGATCTGAGCCAATTTTGTTGAAAATTGGCCAAACCGTGTAGGATGAGTTAGAAAAAGTAGATTTTTCGGGCAAATTCAAAATTGTGAAAAATCTTGACAGTAGAAATTTAACTCTTGGTATGCAAATAATGCATATTTGGCCTGTTGGTGGCGCTACAGAGTTGGAGTTAGAGACTTCAAATATGCTGTGGTTAATGATGAGACTGTCCTCTATTTGTGTGCCAATTTTCATAACTTTACTGCAAACGATCCTATAAGTTTCATAAAAATATGCTAAAGCGTTTGAAAACTACAGCATTTTTAGTACAAAATTCGAAACAATCTACGCTCGAAATGGCTGACATAGAAAAATCTGGTATTGTTTGATTCGGTATACCACTATGAAACTAACAAGATGACTCTTATGATTTTTGGTTAAACTGGTCAGAAATTCTAAACAAAAGTTCTTTTTTTTTTACAATTCTTTTGACCAGTAGGTGGCAGCTGTGCTGAAACTATACATGTGCTCTCAGGTCATGCTTGGTATAACCCGTACCAAGTTTGATCTGAATCCACTACAGCATTGCGGAGATGTAGCCTCATGTCCATTTTTGTGGGAATTTCGTCAAATTCGTTAACACGCTTTATGAAAATGGTTTGGTATAACTAAATGATTTTGGTAACTTGTGACCAGAATTGTCTAAAGATGATTTGAGCCACATTTGGTGAAAATCGGACAAACCATCTAGGACAAGTTCGAAGTAAATTTTTTGCAAAATTACGAAAAAACTTGACCCATAGAAAAATATCTTGACAGTAGAAATTTTTGGTATGCAACTGACTCAGTATGAGCCAAGAAATCAGAGGAAAAAATAATTTTGCTTTTAGATTTTAAGGTTCAAAAATGATTAGCAGAAACATAAGTGCAAATTTGGCCTGTTGGTGGCAATAGAGAGGTGGTGTTAGAGACTCCAAATTTATTGTGGTTAATGAAGAAACTGTCCTTTATCCATGTGCAAAGTTTCATAACTTTCCGGCAAGCAATTCTGATCATAAGATTCATAACAATAGGCTAAAGCATTTGAAAAATACAGCATTTTACTACAAAATTTGAAATGGTCCACACTCAAAATGGCTGACATAGGAAACTTTGGTACAGTTTAACTCAGTATACCACGAGATAACTCTTATGATTTTGGTCAAACTAGTCAAAAACAAATGCTACATTTTCTTCTAAATATTTTGACCAGTAGGTGGCGCTGTGGCAAAACTATTCATGTGTCCTCAGGCCATGCTTGGTATAACCGTTAAAGGAGAACTCCGGTGTGATATTGACCTAAAGTGTATTGAATCATGATACCGAGTGTGAACGTACCTTGCATATTTCATCTCGGTTTGTGTCCAGCTGTCCGAAATCTGGGGTCAGTTAGCCGATGCTCACAACAGGCTGTCTATGAGAGTGAACAGGGCATCGGAAAAGCCATGTAAATAAATCACTGTTTTACGCCATTTACGAGGCACAAAGTAGCTCCACACTTCATAGGTAGACTTCCAAGGGCCCTGACATTTAAAACGAGACATTGAGAACTCAGAAAAAGCACCGGTAGTTTATTTACAAGAAGATTTATACAGACAGTACCTGGGAAAGAAAATCCGGTCGCCGCCATCCTGAACTTAGTCACGATAAATCGTGTGTCGAGCAACAATGAATTTATCAGGTTATCAACGTATCAGGTTGTAGTTTCCTTCGTGCTCGACACTCGACTTATCTTGACTACATTTAAGATGGCGGCGGTGGACATGTTCCTGGTGGAAGATGTCTGTATAAATCTTCTTGTAAGTAAACTACCGGTGCTTTTTCTGAGTTCTCAATGTCTCGTTTTAAATGTCAGGGCCCTAGGAAGTCTACCGATGAAGTGTGGAGCTACTTTGTGCCTCGTAAATGGCGTAAAACAGTGATTTATTTACATGGCTTTTCCGATGACCTGTTCACTCTCATAGACAGCCTGTTGTGAGCATCAGCTAACTGACCCCAGATTTCGGACAGCTGGACACAAACCGAGATGAAATATGCAAGGTACGTTCACACTCGGTATCATGATTCAATACACTTTAGGTCAATATCACACCGGAGTTCTCCTTTAAAGCGTTGCGGAGATATAGTCTCATTTACATTTGTGCGCAAATTTCGTTAATGCTTTCTAGCGAAAACGGTTTGGTATGTTTAAAAGCTTTTGATAACTGACACAAATATGCAACTCGGCATGAGCCAAGGAATGAAGAGGAAAAAAATGTTGCTTCTAATTTTGCTTACACTGAAGTTTAAAATAGAGACTAGAGAATGCCTTAGAGTTAATTCTATAGGCAGCCAAGAAGAAGAAGACAAACCTTTGGTGCTTGGCCTCTAATAACAGCCATTAGTCCTTTAGTGGCAAAGTCTTCAGTGTCACATGATCCTTCAGAAACTAATAGGCTGATTTGCTGCTCAATTTCTTATTATTATCAATGTTGAAAACAGTTGTGTTGCTTATTTTATGTAGAAACCATGATTTTCAAATTCAAATGTTTTTTTTTACATAATTGTCTTTACTGCCACACTTTTTCAGCAATTCAAGGAGATACAAGAAAATTAGAAAACTATCAATAAAATTTTGCCTAATGAAAAGTCTTAAATAATCATAGTAAAATAAGTCAGCTGTGTAATTATAGTGACTTTTTACTTTCAGGCTTGTTTTCAGGTACAACCATCAAGTTGCAAATGGATTTCAAGAAGTTGCAAATGGATTTCTAGAGGTCCTAACATTGCAGATCTGCTTGTGTTTACTTAGCCACTTCATTTGAGTGACCTTACCCGGTCTGATTGTGTATTTTGTTCTCACGGACACACTGCAGGCTCTGGAAAAATGCATAGGAAAATGATGTGTTCTCATTCAAATGAGTCAACGCAGTGGCTTTCAACAAAGACAACTCAGCAGCGAGGTCTGACGGTGTAAATGTATGTATGTGCTGTTATCTGTGGGGTAAGAGGCTTCAGAGGGACCCAGACCTCTATTATCTCATGCAGGACAGGAGGCCTCTCATCAGCCTAACCACACTGATAACCGCTCTCCAGAACATAATCACCTACTGAACACCGGCCTTCTGAGAATCGCACACTCACACAGACACTCAAGCGAGTTTGTGTGTTTCACGGCAGATGTATCGCATGAAATTAGAGCTCTGAGCGCAAATGTAGACACTGTATATTACACTTCAGCTCACTTGACACACTTAATACTATTTGCAAAAAGTGTTCCACACATCTTAGCTTTTGATATCATCACATATAGTCATTTACAGCATTCATTTTTCAAATATTTCAATAATATATGTGACTCTGGACCACAAAACCAGTCTTAAGTAGCACAGTTATATTTGTAGCAACAGCCAAAAATACATTGTATGGGTCAAAATGATGGGCCAAAAATCATTAGGATATTAAGTAAAGATCATGTTCCATTTATTCCATACCGTAAATATATCAAAACTTAATTTCTGATTAGTAATAAGCATTGCTAAGAACTTTATCTGAACAACTTAAAAGCGATTTTCTCAATATTTAGATTTTTTTGCACTCTCAGATTCCAGATTTTAAAATAGTTGTATCTTGGTTAAATATTGTCCTATTCTAACTTGATTTACTAAAACTATTTTTAAATATTATTTCAAACTAATTTAAGTTTATGTTGACTGTTTTTGGCTGATTAATCTACTGCTTGTATATTTTATATGAACAACTGCATTTTTTTAAAAATAGATTTTTAATAAACGCTAACTTCTCTTATTTTGATTTTAAAATGCCCTCCCAAAATAATATTTTTGGGGTTTACATTTTTTTCTCTCTCTTCAAGCGGCTCAGCAAAGTTAAAATAGGTGACATAAAAATTAATGTTGATACCAGAATTCAAATTAGTATGTTGATCTGCATTGCTTCATTCTGTTATTATTTTGTTTGAGTTTAACTTGCTGAATAGCAATGACTAAAAACACTTTTAAATTTTTGGACTCAAATTTAAACTCCACCCACAATCACAACTGTCAGGGGTCTTAAAACGTAAGTTTATCACTGATAGAGAGAAAAAGAGAGGGAGAAAGAGAGGGGGGAAGAAAGAGAGGGAAGGAGTAACAAGTATTAATGCCACTGTGAACTTGTTTTGTAAATATCTGTTGAATTTAACACTAATTTCTGGGTTCCTGCCCTTTGTCGATTGCACATCTAAGACTCTTTTTGGACTAGAAGACGCAAACACTTGCCTCTTTTGGGGACATTAGAAAGTTATTTCAATAATAAATGCTTAAAGGGCACCAAACGGATGGCTGTGACTCAAGCTGTACTGCCTTCGTTTTCAAACTTCTGCAACGCCTCCGAAAACATGAAGGTATGTTTGTTTCAGATATTTTTATAAACTTAGTTTATTTACTGTATTTTAAAGTAATTAGAGCTGTAACTGTTCATTTTGATAGTGACTTTGAACTTATGGAATCAGTTTCTATTATGACAATCACTTCTCAGAGAAATCCCCTAAAAGAAAATAAAACTGAAGGGAAATCTTTGTATACGATTGATTAGAAACAAACATTTTTGCAAAATTTAAAAATTTAAAAAAATGTAAACTATTTGATGACTCCAAAGGCTTGGAAGTTCGAAAAAGGCTTCTTGGATCTGGACTCCAAAGATCTACACCAAAGCACTGGCAGCTATAAACCTTCTCAGTTTCTGTCAGATGAACACCATGATGACAGTGAGGGATGCTGGGATATGGGGTTCCTGCTGTCTGACTGGGACGATGCATCACCTGAACGGTCCAACTCTCAAAACTACACTTCCCAACGGCCGCCGCTCCAGGACCAGGTCCACAGTCCTGATCTTTACCAAGTCCAGGACCAAAATGGATTGAGGGACCAGACAAGATTGAATAGACACCAACTTTCCGTTACAAGTTCACTGGCTGAGCTGCTTCCTCATGAAGCAACTTCAGGCTCCTCATTGCCTGACCTCTTTAATGGAGGATATCTGGAGCAGCAGCAGCAGCAGCAAACAGCCAAATCATTCTCACATCCAGAAAACCCCCATCAGTTCAGTAGTACTTTCTCTATTGCTAATGACATCAACAGAGAAAATGAGAGGAACGGCATTGGGAAGATGAAGTCCTGGGATTTTGGAAACTATCCTCAGCCTGCACCTTTGATACCGTTCCCTGAATCCAAATTTGTCCAGACGTCTGGGATGGCCATGGACACACTGGTGTTTCCTCCACACCATCACTATAACTTCATCCAAAACTACTCGCACACCAGACTCTACCAACCGCAAGTGAACTACGTGCACAGGCAGCCTGCCAGCCACTATCAATCTACACAGAACATGGTGCCTGACTCCACAGTGCCACCCGCAGGTTTGGAGGGGAAGCGCATACGGAGGGGGGTGTTGAAGAGGAAAGCCACAGTTCACAGTTGTGAATATCCAGGCTGCCATAAGACATACACCAAGAGCTCTCATCTCAAAGCACACCTCCGAACACACACAGGTAATCTGAATAGACACTTTTAACTTAAGTCCATTTTTAGGGTCTGAATATTATAGAACAGCATGTTTATTACAGCAAATCTACTTAAAATAAAATATAGTCCCGAATTGCTAAATTGCCTCAAAAATTCTGGCCAAGAACGGTAAGGTCACAAGAGATTGTTTTAGTAATTTTGGTATCAATTATATACTATAGTATTATTTATTATAATTTTCAATTAGCTTCATTCTTATAATTTTAGTTCTAGTTTTTGCTTCTGTCTTTTTTTTTAAATTTCGAAAGCACAATAAATTATGAGATGAAATGACAATTAATTAAAGCTAAATAGAAATACTTAAAAAAAACTAATAAAAATGACAAAATCACTTGAATAGTAAAAGCTAACAAACAACTAAAATAACAATCATTTTAAACAAATAAAATTATTAAATAAATAAGCACACACATGCATATATATATGCATATATTTTTTTTGTTTAAAATGATTATCATTTCAGTTTTAGCTTTTACCTTTTTCAAGTGATTTTGTAATTTTTATTAGTTTTTTATATTTTTATTTAGTTTTAATTTATTTTCATTTCAGTTTCAGTATTTTTGTTGTGTGTTTTTATCATTTATATTTGTTTTTCATAAATATTTCTATTTAGCGTTTAGTTAGCAGTTTTAGTTTATTAATTTTAGTACTTCTGTCATTTTTTTACATTTAGAAAGCAAATTATATATGTGTGTGCTTTGTTTTTTTTAGAATGTTTTTTTTTACTTATATATATATATATATATATATATATATATATATATATATATATAGATAGATAGATAGATAGATAGATAGATAGATAGATAGATATACTATATATAAATCATGCACAATGAGTTTTTTTGAGGAAGTAAAAGTGTGCACAATCTCCTGTGAGGGCTAGGTTTAGGTGTAGGGTAGGTGTAGGGCCATAGAAAATACGGTTTGTACAGTATGAAAACCATTACGCCTATGTCATTAGACATGTAAACCCAACATGTGTGTGTGTGTGTGTGTGTGTGTGTGTGTGTGTGTGTGTGTTTTTTTTTATTTCATTTTTTTTTCTAGTTTTTCGGTTTTTCTAATTTTTTTTTGTATTTTTATGTTGTTTTGTCATTTTTATTATTATTATTTTTATTTGTTTAAAATGATTGCTATTTCAGTTTTAGCTTTTACTATTTAAGTGATTTTTTCATTTTTTTTTTATATTTCTATTTAGATTTAATTTCGTAACTGATTTCAGTTTTCGTATTTTTGTTGTGTGCTTTTATCATTTATATTATATAATATTTTATATTATATTATACAAATATTTCTAGTTTGTCTTTTAGTTAGCAGTTTTAGTTTAGTAATTTTAGAAGTTCTGTCAGTTGTCAAATCTGTCATTTTCAATTTATAACTTTTAAAAATATTTTACTTTTAAGTTTTTCATATTTTTTTGTTTTATTTTAGCTTAGTTTCAATAAACTAAACTATGTTTAATACTTCTAGTTAAATTAACAATACACTGCAAGAAATTTGCATTTCATAAGCTCAAAGCCTTGACTGCATCTTTAGACAGAAAGAGATCTGATCTGACTTATAAACCACAGTTCATTTGGTTTTTGTAAGCCTTTTAGGGGTGGAGTTTACTCAAGTAGATTATTCTACAACAGAGCATCATGTAAAAAATACTGAAAAAATACTGTAAAGTAGAAAAAGTTCTTAGAACTTAGAAACAAAGTGAATACACAGAATATGCAGAGGCTGAGACTATGTAGAAATGCAACCCATGTTTTTACCTTCTTGTACTTCTGTTGTCCTCAGGTGAAAAGCCGTACCACTGCACGTGGGAAGGTTGCGGGTGGAAGTTCGCCCGTTCGGATGAGTTGACGAGACACTTCCGAAAACACACGGGACAGAAGCCATATGAGTGTATGCTCTGCCACAGAGCCTTCAGCCGGTCCGACCACCTGGCATTGCACATGAAGAGACATGTGTGAGACCAAACACAAACAAAACACAAAAACCAAATGCGTTCACACATTGAGGTTAGTCTGTGAGGGCATTTCAGAAGTTTTGAGAGGACCTGTGTTCAGCAGGTAACATGCTGGACATTGTTATACATAAAGCACTATTACATAAACATACAACTGACATGTACATACTGTACATTATTTGACAAAGGGGATGAGTTGGTGATTTTTTTCTTTTTCAAACTAAATCGTAATCATAAGCAGGTTTCATGCTGAAATCAAGAGCTCCAAATTTGTAGTTACTGACAGTAAAAACATCAGACTTATTTCCAATCTGGACCCTTTGGCTAAACTGTATTAATTGGAAAACGGTAAAGAATCCACCATCAAAAATAGATTACTGTGAAAAACAAAAAAGAAATAAAAGTAGTTAACTGGCAGGGCAGCGCAAAATGCTGTCATTTGCTGTAATGTAAGAAAATTCCTGATGGATATGAATTGGAATTAGCTCATGTACATAAAGACGCAGAAATATATGTAGCTTGAAGTGTGATTTTGACAGAAATTGCTAAAAAAAAGAATTATATATGTTGCTGTTCAGATCAGCGGTGAGTTTTGTATTATTTTATATCATTTTGATTTTGATCTGATTTCTAATTTATTGTCTGTAGCTTTTATTGTGTGGGAGTTGTTGTTTTTTGGCATTTTAAATGTTATTAAAAGTCATAAGAGTCTAATATTGCTATTTATATAAAAGGAGACCATCAAGATAAAAAAATACCTATATATGTATTTTGCCTTTCATGCTAAATGTTAATGTTTTTGTGAAGCATTTATTGTTTTACTGAATATATGATCATCTATTTATGTGATCTTATTCACTAATAAAGCAACTGCAATTCTGCACTTTCTGTAAGTCTCATTTCTAACCAACAGATGGCAAACTAACGCACAACACAGAGTGCATCTACTGCTTTAATGCACTGAATAAATGTGAATTATGAAGTTGTTTGATTAGTAGTTGTAGTAGTAGCAGCAGTAGTTTGGACCCCTGGAGAAATGCCCTGATGTTTTAACACTTAACATATAAATAAAGCTAAAGCAAAAAAGAAGAAATCTGACAAAACACCCTCAAAAAGCCCTCCAGTGACCACAAGACGTATTGACCCTAGTCGGTTTACTGGGTTAAACCTGTTTGGGGGATACAACTGAGATTAAGCAGTCTAGGATTAGCCTGGGTTATGTTTTGAGCGTCAGACACACGTCACACATGCACTTATGCGATCGCTGTAAGGGGGCATCTCAGGACACAATGCACTGTGGATCTGGTTAGTATTTATTACACTTGTTTGAGAGGCACAGCAAATGGAGGCTGGAAGGCAACAGACTGTTACCCCATATCAACTTAGCATAGCTATCAAAAATATGATGAGAAGTCTTGTTAATGAAAATATGTTTTTAATGAACGTTATATACTTTGAGGACTAATTAATTCTTAGAAGTTTGCTGAATCTGGTCAAACTAGCTTTTCGAGACATTTAAGGACATTCTCAATTAATCCTATGGCTTTTATATGACATAATAAAAATCATCTGGTCCTTTGTGTCTCTTCAGATTAGGTAATTACAGGGAGTGGTGGTGATTTAGGTTTGTTCTGCAGCCTCAGGACCTGAGCACCTCGCAGTAATTGATTCGATCATGAACATGTATAGTCAAATGTGAGGCCATTTGTCTGACAGCTAAAGCTTGGCCGAATTGGGTCATGCAACAGGACAATGATCTCAAGCATACCAGCAAATCTACAACAGTACGGGCTAAAAAGAAAAGAATCAAGTTGTTGCAATGACCCAGTCAAAGTCCAGACCTCAACCCGATTGAAATGCCGTGGCAGGACCTAAAAAGAGTGGTGCATAAACAAATGCCTGCAAACCTCAATAAACTAAATGCAACACTGGAGTGGATCAAAATTCATTCACAATGATGTGAGGAATTGATAAAGTCATACAAAAAAAAGAAGTAACAACTTAAAATTGGTTCTACACTCTAAAAATGCTGGGTTATTTTACAAAAAAATAAGAAAAATGAAAACAAAAATCTCCATTTCGTTCAAAAGTTTTCACCCCCGGCTCTTAATGCATTGCTTTTCCTTCTGGTGCATCAATTAGCGTTTGAACCTTCTTTAATAGTTGCAAGTCCCTCAGTTGTCCTCAGTATGAAAAGATGGATCTCAAAATCATACAGTCATTGCTGAAAAGGGTTTAAATGCACAAAAATGCTGGAAAACCAAAGAATTTGTGGGACCTGAAGGATTTTTCTGAAGAACAGCAGGTAAAAAAAAAACACAGCTGTGGATCATTCAGATAGCAACAGTATTAAGAATCAAGTGTATGTAAACTTTTGAACAGGGTCTTTTTTTTATAAATTTAACTAATATTTTCTCTTGTGGACTATATGTAAACATCTTTTATGTGAAATATCTTATTCAGGTCAGTACTAAATAAACAATAACATGCATTTTATATGAACCCTTTTATTTTGCTACAATTATGAACATTTTTCTGATTTCTGAACTGTAATATGCCTAATTTTTATTATTTCAGGAGCTCTGCTATAAATTGAAAATACAGGTAGAAGTTGTCTAATGTAATGTCTCTAAGACAATTTAATGTCATTAGAAGATAGAGTTTACTTTTCAAAAATGAGGAAATAAATATGAATGCAAAAATATTTTTCAATATTTTTTAACAGTAAACTGAGCCACATATTGTACTTTGGAGATTAAAGGATACTAGCGGCTTGCATTTAATTACTACCTTGCATTTGCTCCCTATGATGAAATGCATTTGTGCAGATTAACCGGACTAAGCTGACTAAGTTTACTTCAAAACAACAATTAGCTGACTTACACAGTACGCACCATTCACTGAAAAACCGGACAGAGATAGAGAGAGCAAGATGAGTAAGTGTTGACATCACTCTGTCCTCAACTCACCCTGTGATATCTGTGTGTGTGTGTTTTGAGGCTCAGTGACTCAAGCAACTGCCTTAATGTACTTAATCAAACAGAGACGTCACAAACCACAACAGAGTATGTGTTTGTTCATATTATGTAGAATTGCAGTATTAAAACCACTCTTAAAACACTAAAAATTGCTAACTGGTCTTCATACCGTATAAGCATTTAAGAAAAAAAAGAATGCAGCTTTATGAATAATTTCTCTGTTCCAGCGTATTTTGGCAACGTATTCTGATTCATCTGATTAAATTGGTTGCATATGTACACTCCTTAAGTTAAGGGCGAAGGTTCTTTAGGGTAAGAAATACAGTAATACTTGTGTCTGACTGGAAGACTGAGAAATAAGGTTTCATTGTACACTTTGTTAAGCAGTAACTCAATGAAGGACTGCTTTACAAAGGGTCTTTATGATGTTTATCTCCGGCTGCCTGAGGACAAGATTTCTTTTCCAAAACAGGCCCTATATGTACAGTACTTGTCAGAAGTTTAGAAACATTATCATTTTTAAAAGTTTTTAACTGTCTTAGCTTACCAAGACTAAATTTAAGAGCCCAAAAATACAGTAAAAACACTCATATTGAGAAATAGTAATATTTTAAAACAACTGTTTTCTACTGAAATATATTTTAAAATGTAATTTATTTCTGTGATGCAAAGCTGAATTTTCAACATCATTACTCCAGTCTTCAGTGTCACATGATCCTTCAGAAATCATACTAATATGCTGATTTGCTCATTAAGAACGTCTTATGATCACCAATGTTGAAATCAATGTGCTGCTTAATATTAATGCATTAAATTTAAAAAAGTGAAAATGAAACATTTATAATGTTACAAAAGATTCTATTTCAAATATATGTTGCTCTTTCGAACTTCTATTCATCAAAATCTATTCATCATGAAGAAAAATTTTTGCACAATTTATTAAACAGCAAAAATTATGCGCCAATAATAAATCAAGCTGCAAAGCAGCATATCTGAACTGAAGTATTTCTGAAGGATCATGTGACACTGCAGACTGGAGTAATGATGCTGAAAATCCAGTTTTGCATCACAGGAATAAATTACATTCTTAAATATATAGCAATCTTTATACAGTCTATGATAGCAATAGAAATTGAGCTATTATTGCGTGTCAAGGACCCATGGTGGACAGAGAGACAGACCAGGGATGTCCTGTTACATAATGTCACAGTTTATGAAATTAAAGCATGGCCAATACTGTGCAGACAGGATGGCTGGTAAGGAGCTCTGCAGGATTACACATCAGATATATCGCTGCTCCTAAGCTTTTTGTCTTGCTGTCACTTTCTCCATTCAAGTGCAGGTTCATTTGGTTAAAACAAAACAGTCTCTGACATAAAAAGGTGATGTTGTTTCACTGCAGAAGAAACCTCTAAAAACAGTTGAGTCAAGAATGCAGGTTAGGCTTTTTTCAGATATTCCCCACACATATATTTAATATTTTGCAGACGACCAACAATACAGACCTGTTCTGTGAAACTGATCTATGACTGGCTAAATCGATTCAGAATTCAAGATCATACAAGCTTTTAGTTAAAGTAATCTCTCAGGGTCAGTTCAAGTTAAGCTTAAGTGACAGCACTTGTGGCATAACACAAAAATGAATGTTAACGTCTCTCCTTTTCTTTTAAAGTCTGGGTTCAATGAGGCCCTCATGGTGGAAGAGAACAAGGCCAACCCGTAAACATTATATCTAATAAGTACACTACCAGTCAAAAGGTTTTTTAAATGTTTTTCTTACGTCTCTTCTGCTCATTTATTTGATCCAAACCACTGTAAAAACAAAATATTTTAATTTTTTATTTTGACTGTTTTTTATTTTAATATATTTTCAAATGTCATTTATTCTTGTGATTTCAAAGCTGAATTTGTAGCATCATTACTCCAGTCACATAATCCTTCAGAAATAATTTGCTGTTAAAAAAACTATTTTTTTATTATTATTATTATGTATACAACTGCTGAGTATAATTTTTATTTTCAGATTTCTTTGATTAATAAAAAAATAGAACAGCATTTACCTGAAATTATTTTGTAACATTATAAATGTCTTTATCACCACTTTTGATCAATTTAAAGCATCCTCGCTAAATAAAAGTATTAATTTCTATAATTTATTTCCATTTTTTTAATTATACTCACTACAAGCTTTAAAATGGTATAATGTATAATGTTCGTAATGTTTTTTTGATCTTTTTTTTATTTATTTGATCTGTCTATTCATCAAAGAATCCTGAAAAAATGTACTCAACTGTTTTAAATGTTGATCACAATAAAATAATCATGAAAATGTTTCTTGAACAACAAATCAGTATATTAGTATGATTTTTGAAGGATCATGTGACACTGAAGATTGGATTAATAATGCTGAAAATGTAGTTTTATCACAGGAATAAATTAAATTTTAAAATATATTCAAATAGAAAGCAGTTATTTTAAATAGTAAAAATATTTAACAATTGTACTGATTTTACTGTGTTTTACATCAAATAAATGCAGGCTTGGTGAGCAGAGAAGATAATTAAAAATAACCATTAAAAATCTTACTGTTTAAAAACTTTTGACTGGTAGTGTATGTTGTCATGATCAAAACACGACGCTGAAACCCTAAAACACCCGTAAAAATGCACTTTGCAGCTCAAATGATACACGTTTTTTACAGAAGTATGACTTTTGCAACAACTAATAATTAAAGACTACTGTGATGAAAACACTGCCGCCATTCTAACAGTTGTAGCCTATATTGCTGCCCTTAATACTCTGGTATGATTTTTCAAAACGGAGATATTTATTGTATTTAGTGCGCGTTTATGTGTAATCCAGCGCTGTTGTGCACCTTTATGCGCACGGCTGTCTGACGCAGAGCTGATACCAGCTGACCTCGAGACCTGAGCTGAACCCTTCAGAGGAACACAGATATGAGCAGGGGCGGCTGGCCCATGGTGGGCGATAGTGCATCGCCCTCCTTGAGCCACACGAAAAAAGAGAGGAGAAAAAGACTCTTATTTTGCTAGTCCTAGTCTGCATATTACGGTACAATCAACAGCCTGAATGTCACTTTCAAACCTAAAACCCCGCCCCCTTGGGGCGATCTCAGTCAGATTGAAAATCGCCCCAGCCGGTCTCATAGAGTTATATTGTGAGATTTTTTTTTTCAAATTTTGAACCCTACAATGCATTTCAATGGGCACCGGGAGGGCTCGCCCCAACGTGATTTCGTAATACGCACTGGTGCGTGCTCGAAGATGTACAGCACGCACGCGTGTAGCGAGACGTCTGAATGCATTGGCCATGCTTTCAATGGAGAGGGAACTTGTGAGGAACATGCCTGATTTTAATGAGAGGGTAATTGATCACTTTGCCTGCTTAAAAGAGAGGCGAGCAAAATTTCAATACAAGTGATGTGTGTTATTAAATGGTGAATTGTTTATGTTATCACGGCCGTAGCCAGCTATGAGGTCACCGAGGTCCGGACCTCGGTCATTTTTTTATATTCAAATATAAAATGTCAAGCTCTTCGAATGATTATTTAGCCGTTTAAACCACCTCATATCACATGAGTGTTTGCAATTCATGTTGCTACGAGAAGCTAGCGCAGTGAACGGGGCTTGAGAACGCGTTGAGTGAGAGCGCGGGTGCAGCAGCCTCCGTTTGTTGCCAGATCCACCTATTATACGTGTTTTTTGACTCGTTTGTCCAATTTAGTGTGACACTTTGGGACGTTTATAAAGTGGAAAGTTGAACGTTAGTTTTATGTCAGTGTCATTATTCTAACGTTATTTTTATAACTTGTTATAAAATAAAAATTCCCTCAGCTAAAAAAAAAAACGAACTTTCCATGTAAAACATTATACTGAATAAAATATCTTTCACAATGTCAGTCTATTTTGAAGTTTAGGCTATATGTAGTGCATTTGTGGGTGTTATTATAGCACAATTCTTAACACCTTACTTCGGACCTCACTAATTTTCAAACCTTGTTTACGGCCTTGTTTGTTATATGTTGTATTCTTCAAATGTTGAATTTTAAATAGTTGTATTGATTGCATATTGGCAGCCAAATTTATACTGAATATGTTCTGAAAAGATTTGACTAATTACAGTTTTAATATGAGAAATAAAAAGTCTTTAATTGTAAAGCAGTATTGCTTTTTTTTTTTTTTTTACTCTTAGAGGGCAAACTAGTTGATGACAATTTGTCTCTTGATGGCCATGGTGGAAGTGTTTCAGTGTATTTGAGACCATTGCGATAAATTTAATATAGCTATTCAAAATACTGTACAGTTTGTACAATTCATGCCTGATGTTGCCATCTAGGAAAAGGGAAACCAAATCAAACAATGTAATGTAATGCTGTAAAGTTGGCTATCTGAATTTTATCATAATTTTACCCATTAAAGCGGTTATCTTTGCCATCATCGGAACAGTTGCCCCCCCAGAGATATTTGTCAGGAGCCGCCACTGGATATGAGCAGCGGTCTACACATGAGCACAGACCCCTGCTGAGGTCAATACAAAGAGGTGGAGCAGCACGCCAACAGTACGGTGTATTATTCGGTAATTATTACAGTAGCCTACATCGCAGCATAACTTTCTCCAGACATGCAGCTGCCGCGGGTGATTTTAAAGTGAGTCATTAAGCGCTTTACTAGAAGGTAAGCAGATCTAATACATTCATATGGTTGACCGTGAATGATGGTGTATTTGCACGTAGTAGCTACTTGCAAAAAGCATTAGGCTTTGAAACAGCAACGAAAGGCTTAATATTTGTTAGTGAGCGCTTTTAAAAAAAACACGACAAGTGTTTAAAAATATAATTAGCATACTGTTATTGGTAACGTAGCCCAGTGGTTCTCAATTGGTTTGGCCATGGGACCCACATTTTAACATGGTCATCCAGCCGCGACCCACATTTTTAGGAACTATAATATAATTTTAGGAATTATAATTAATTTTTATTTATTTGTTAACGTACACAAGTAGTGACAGATAAATCATAAGAAAATCACAAAGACTTACAAATAAACAACATTTTATTACTGTTAAGTTAAAAATTAAACTTTTGTTGTTTTTTTGACCACACACTCCGTGACCCACTGAAAATGTTCGGTCGCGACCCACCAGTTGAGAAACACTGAATTAGCCTATTTGCAATGGAGAAATGCAAAATGTCTGACATAAAAAATCTAGTTTAAAACGTGCCGAAGTTCTTTAAAATGCAATTAATTAATCAATCTATTAAATAAGATTTTAAATCTATGACCATTTTCATTACTTCAAAAACTGTCAAATATTTTTCAATTATATTAAATATTTGTTTTGTTTTATGTTATTTTTTATTTTAAAGCATATTATTTTATGATAAAACTGTAACTTTAATGATTTTAGATTGGTCTATATTAAAGTTTTCCTTTCTATTTATTTGGTGATTTAAAAGTGATATTTAAGCCACAACTTTAAAAAAAACTATTGTGACCCTGGACCACAAAACCTGTCAAAAGTCTGTCATCAATTTTAAACATCATCTGGGAGTTTGATAAGCTTTCCATTGATGTATGGTTATACAACTATTTGAAAATCTGAGGGTGCAAAAAACTCAAAATATTGAGAAATTGCCTTTAAAGTTGTCCAAATGAAGTTCTTAGCCATGCATATTACTAATCAAAAATTAGGTTTTGATATATTTATGGTAGGAAATTTACAAAATATCTTTAAGGAACATGATCTTTACTTAATATCCTAATGATTTTTGGCATTAAAGAAAAAAATATATAATTTTGACCCAAATGTATTGTTGGCTATTGCTACAAATATACCTGTGCTACTTCCAACTGGCTTTGTGGTCCAGGGTCACATTTAATTAGTTAAAACTTAAAATCTGCATAATAAAATGTTATAACGTTATTGTCTGTATAATTTACGTCTACGGTTGCCAGATTGCTTCACTGTTATGCAATACTTGAGCCTACATAACCCCCTCAATTTTATTTCCACCTTCATCCACTAGAGGGAGCTAACAGTCTTCAGGACACCAACAAAGAGAGTTCCTTGAGTGCCAACATTTCAAGACATATAAGTGTGTCTTGTGATTTCACACACTGACTCAAAGCATGAAGGACCAAAGTGTAACGTTGGCAGAACAGAGAGTGATGTATCCTAAAGAAACACCTGATCCAGTCAGTCAAGATGGAGCTACAACCTTCACAGAAGAAACAGTGTCCATTTTAACATCCAGCAGCATGCTAGCCCGCTCTTTTCTCATCCATCCCAGAGGTCTGACAGACCAAGAAAGCTCTGAGACCGACGGCCGTATCGCTCTGCGTCGCAAACGCGAGTCTATCCCTGTTGAGAAAAAAGATGATGGCTATTGGGACAAGCGCAAAAAGAACAACGAAGCTGCTAGGCGTTCACGTGAGAAGCGTCGCATCAACGACAAGGTGGTGGAAAACAAAGTTCTGGCTCTTCTTGAAGACAACGCACGTCTGAAAGCTGAGCTACTGGCTCTTAAGTTCAAATTCGGTTTGATTACAGATCCCACAGAATCACCCGCACAGATCTGCTCCTTTGGTCATAACCAAACACTTCCAGTAATACACTACAACTGCTCTAATACAAACCCACAATTTACTTTTAATCATCCGTTGTCGATCTCAGATCATGGTGGTCCAGATGGAAAAAACTATGGGTTCTTCATGCCTGGAGGGTCAAGCATTGGTAGCCCAGAGCTTTCAGATGATTCTGGAGGTGAACGACCAAGCGGTATCACAGCAGTTGAGACAAATTCATTAGGATGGCAAGCGAACAACATAAAAGGTCTTCCACATAAACTGCGTTTCAAGACACCTTGTGGAATTGAAGGTGCTGAATTGAAGGTCCTTCATCCAGTGGAGAATACATCACGGTCTCAATCTACAGACGGTTTATGGAGGCCGCAAACACACACAATGCCATCAGCACTTGAGAATAACTCTTCAATTCATAAGCATACAGAAAATCACAGGGCTATTAGATTCCAGATCAGTGCTTTGACTGAAGAAGTGGCCCAGCTCAAAAATCTGTTGTCTCAGCATCAGCTCTCTAAAGTGAACTGAAATCATCTGTCCCACCTGTCTTCTGACCTATCCAGAGAAAGAAGCCCATTTTTCTGATTACAACAGACAAATATAAAAAGCCAGCTGGCTGCTCTCTGGAACAGCTGGCAATCTAAGTGATTTTTAATTTATGTGGAAGTTTCATATGGCTGTCTGCTCTACTTGTAATGTTCGCTATGTGCTGAATGAAATGAAAATTATTGTGAAAAGCTCTGCTGTCCTTTCTGTGTCTACTGTTGTGACGTATGGTGCTTTGTTTAAGCAACATTGAACCTTCACAAATGCTAATTAAATCTAAGGCTTTTCTGTGTACCTTTACCTTTTCTATTCAGTGCCTGTTGTGTTTTCATTAAAAATCTGTTTGGGATTGTGCTTGGGGAGAGAACTCTTTTAGTTTTGCAAATGTGTTTAAAGAAAAGGTATTTTTCTTTTTTTCACAATAATTTTACACATCTGGCAAAAATATGTGCTCTTGTTTCATGAATAGGTGTAGACTTTTTTGTTGTTGTTTTTTTTCCCAGAAAGAAGGCACGTTGCCCACTGAATGTTACAATTCTGTTTTAAATCACAGGTCTGTTATTAAAAAATGTGACAAATGTCCACAACGACCCACAAGAGTATTTTTTATAATATCTGATTTCTAAACAAACCCAACTACATTTGCGTCCATGTTTATGATCTATAAGACTCAACAGAGAATGAACTGTAGATTTTACAGCACTGCAGATACACTACCAGTCAAAAGACTTTTACTGTTTTTTTTAAAGAAGTCTGATCTGCTCACATTTATTTCATCATTCAAGTACAGCAAAAACAGTAACATTTTTGAACAATTTTTACTATTTAAAATAACTGTTTTCTATTTGAAGATGTAATTTATTCCTGTGAATTCATAGCTGAATTTTTATCATCATTACTCCAGTCACATGATCCTTCAGAAATCATTCTCATATTCTGATTTGCTGCTCAAAAACATTATTATTTGATGGGTTTCTTTGATGAATAGAAAGATAATAAGAACATAATTTATCTGAAATAAAATTATTTTGTAACATTATAAATGTCTTTATCATTTCTGATCCATTTTAAGCAACTAAGTGGCTGATTACAGCAACAACTTCAATGGCAGTGTCAGCACCTAAACGGCTATTTAAAGATGTGAGAGTGAACGTCATTGATTCCCTATAGTAAGGTGTGACTTCAACATACAAGCTAACAGAAACATTGGCTTTCAGCAGGGAATGGTGTTCTTGAACCAAGGAGAGTGAATAGTAGAGCAGGAAGAAACAGCAATTTCTGAATTTATTTCCTCTATAGAGAATTCCACAGTCTCACTGTCTGCCAGACAGTTTATTGCAGCTACATGTTCAATGTCAACATCAGCACTTCTGTTGCTATTTTAGGCTGTGAGAGACAAAGTTATTGATTCACGAATGCATTTATGCTGAACGTTAAACATGCAAGCAATGCAAAAAGACCCAGGCAAGCAGCAGCAGATCGAAACAAAAGGTTTACAGGCTCAGCTGCCTAAATTCTGCCCTGTATTCTGTATTTTAAAATCAAGGCTCTCAGGCAGATGTTTGCAGGTTGATTGAGCTGATCTGTGTAGAAATACACTTATTAATATAATGTTTAAGCAGATATATGTAAGCAGATGGTGTAGGGGTCAAAAAGTCAAACTGAAAAGTGTAAAATGGAAATTAACAGCAAAATTAGGATTGTTATTGTTATCTATACGGTGAGGGAAAAAAAATTATCCCCTGCTGATTATGTATGTTTTCCCACTGACAAAGAAATGATCAGTTTATAAGTTTAATGGTAGGTGTATTTGAACAATGAGACAGAACAACAAAAAAATCCAGAAAAACGCATTTCAGAAAAAGTTATAAATTGATTTGCATTTTAATGAGTAAAATAAGTATTTGACCCCTTCGCAAAACATGACTTAGCAAAACCCTTGTTGGCAATCACAGAGGTCAGACGTTTCTTGTAGTTGGCCACCAGGTTTGCACACATCTCAGGAGGGATTTTGTCCCACTCCTCTTTGCAGATCCTCTCCAAGTCATTAAGGTTTCAAAGCTGATGTTTGGCATCTCAAACCTTCAGCTTCCTCCACAGATTTTCTATGGGATTAACATCTGGAGACTGGCTAGGCCACTCCAGAACCTTAATGTGCTTCTTCTTGAGCCACTTCTTTGTTGCCTTGGCTTTGTGTTTTAGGTCATTGGAATATCCATCCACGACCTATTTTCAATGCCCTGGCTGAAGTTCTCACTTAAGGTTCTCGCCCCATCCATTGTCTCTTTGATTTGGTGCAGTTGTCCTGTCCCCTTAGCAGAAAACACCCCCAAAGCATAATGTTTCCACCTCCATGTTTGACGTTGGGAATGGCGTTCTTGGGGTCATAGGCAGCATTCCTCCTCCTCCAAACACGGCGAGTAGAGTTGATGCCAAAGAGCTTGATTTTGGGATTGTCTGACCACAACACTTTCACCCAGTTCTCCTCTGAATCATTCAGATGTTCACTGGCAGACTTCAGATGGGCCTGTACATGTGCTTTCTTGAGCAGGGGGACCTTGTGGGCGCTGCAGGATTTCAGTCCTTCACGGGCGTAGTGTTACCAATTATTTTCTTGGTGACTATGGTCCCAGCTGCCTTGAGATCATTGACAAGATCCTCCAGCGTAGTTCTGGGCTGATTCCTCACAGTTCTCATGATCATTGAAACTTGCATGGAGCCCCAGACCGAGGGCGATTGACAGTTATTTTTGTGTTTCTTCCATTTGCCAATAATCACACCAACTGTTGTCACCTTCTCACAAAGCTGCTTGTTGATGGTCTTGTCGCCCATTCCAGCCTTGTGTAGGTCTACAATCTTGTTCCTGACATCCTTGGACAGCTCTTTGGTCTTGGCCATGGTGGAGAGTGGTGAAATCTGATTGATTGCTTCTGTGGACAGGTGTCTTTTATACTTTATCTTTTATATAACAAGTTGAGATTAGGAGCACTCCTTTAAGACATCTTAAGACAGACTATTATATATTTATTTCACTCATTAAAATGCAAATCAATTTATAATTTTTTTAAACGCGTTTTTCTGGATATTTTGGTGTTATTCTGTCTCTCACTGTTAAAATAAACCTACCATTAAAATAAAGACATAATTTCTTTGTTATTGGCAAACGTACAAAATCAGCAGGGATCAAATATTTTTTTCCCTCACTGTAATGTGTAAGCAGCCATGTTAAAAGGGGGTGTAGGGGTCAAAAAGTCAATCTGAAATGTGTGAAATGAAATTAATAACAAAAATGAGGATTGTTGTTGTCTATAAATAATTAGTTATTATTATTATCATCAATCAACAACATTTAACAAGTACCGTTTTGTACTTACCTTCAGGACATTCAGGATGTAAATTAGTTTGTTTCTTTATCTAAACAGATTTGAAGAAATTTAGCATTACATCACTTGCTCAATGATGACCCTTTGCAGTGAATGGGTGCCATCAGAATGAGTCCAAACTGCTGATAAACACATCACAATAATCCTGAATGAATCAAAACAACTCCACAGCATCAATTAACATATTGTAAAGCAAAAAGCTGCGTTTGTAATAAAAAAAATAATGTGTTTTTAGTTTAAATCGCTGCTTCATAATCTATAATACTGCTTCCTCCAATGAAATGCCCATCCAATGTTTCCTCTCACATCTAAATCCATAGACATATTTGATTAGAACTGTTTTGGACTGTTTAACGGTGCTTAATTTGAGCATATTGTTCAGACAAGACATTGTTTTTTCATTTGATGTTAAAAATTTCTTAATGCTGAACCCGTTTCTTACAAACAGATTTTTGCCTCACAAGATGTTAAATAATGGGCTGGAGTCATGTGGATTATTGTGATGTTTTTATCAGATGTTTGGACTCTCATTCTGACGGCACCCATTCACTGCAGAGGATCCACTGGTAAGCAAGTGATGTAATGCTACATTTCCTCAATGAAAAATGTTCTCCATTTTACATTTTTTGGAGGAACTATTGCTTTAAAACTCTTAACATGTCTCATGTTTGAAATACTATCATGTGGGCGCACTACCTTACTTAAATATGATGTAATACTTATGATGTAAACTTTATACAAACTAGGGCTGGGCCGATAAACGATATCATATCGCGATTACATTTTTGCCATATCGCCCAGCCCTAAAACATACCAATAAAAGATAGGCACTTCTACAATCTAAAGCCAGTCTTGATTTGTAAACACAGAGGTGTAATGTTTATGAGTCTTTCAGCTTTTATGAATGAAGAGGTGGCAGGATTTCAAAATATTGCCCCACTCATAACTACTAACATCTGCTCCCCTCGGATTTTAGATCTACTAGTGGACGGGCGAGCGTGGTTGCTCAGACAATGCAGCTCCACAGAGGATGCCTACGCTGCTTCCTGTTCCATGATCCACATTAGATAAACACACATTGGGTTCTTTGTCTCTCCCAGCACCCCTCATCAACCCCTCTCTATCTGCAAGGAGGGAGGGGGGGAGGGAAAACCAGTTGCTAGGCAGGCAGCATAACGGTTGCCTAGGGAACTGTAGCAGACGCAGCTGTGAGTGAATGGGGGAGAATGCAGAGGGGGAGGGAATGGCAAGTTCAAGGCCAACACCCCCAGTCTGCGTAATGTCCGTCAGCACCGCAACAGATGAAGGGGGAGCGTGCGGGCTGCCAGCGGAGGCCTAAAACTGACATGTCTCTTACCGTGACCCTCTTGATCCCAGCACTTGACTAGGATTCAATATTCTAGCATGGTTTAAAATGGGGCAAAGGTCACATGTTATGAAGATTGTTGCAGCTGAGATTATTATGTCACTCATAAAACATGTATAGTATCAAAAACTTTAAAAAAGGAATAGTTAACCTAAAAAAAATGAGTTAGCTGAAAATTTACTTTTTTTCTTTATTCAATGTTTTTCCGTGAATTTGTTTAATCTTTTAAGACGTTTTTAACCTTAAAGGGATAGTACACCTAAAAATGAAAATTCTGTCATTAACTACTCACCCTCATGTCGATCCAAACCCAATGTTGAGCTTTCTGACCATGCATAGTGCATGTGACCGTGGTTCAACCATATTTTTATAGAGATGTAACTCAATATGTCAATATCTCACGATATGATAATATCTCAATATAAAATATTTATTGTGCAACATTTTAAAGTTAAATTCTTCTATCTTTGAAGAGTTCAAAATTATGAGCCCCAACCCATGTTCTTAACTTGTTATTAACCCTCTTTTTGTTGTGGTGTACTGTCTCTGTCTAAATTACATTCACATTGATGTTTTAGGAAGCCAAACAAATTAGAACATAATAATATCAATTTTATATGATTGTTATTCCTATGACAATAATAGTCATACAATGTAAAACAACTGCACTGTAAAATTAATGGCAATTAATATTTCATAGGTATATAATTTTTTGCTTTACACTACAGTAGGTAAGAAAGAGATGATTCTTTAAAGAACCTTTGACTCAATGGCTCTTTGTGGAACCAAAAATGGTTCTTCTATGGCATCGCTGTGAAGAACCTTTTAAAGCACCTTTATTTTTAAGAGTGTACTTCTTTCCTAATTTCTAAACTTTAAAGAGATATTTGGAATTTGGCAGTTCATACTGCACTTTTTAGCAATTATTTTGACAGAAATGGCACTAGAGCTTTTATTTTGACTGAAAACTCTAGCTTCAGTGAAAACATGCTTCCAAAACGCATCCCACGACAAATCTAGTAAAATGCTGTAATCATCTGCCAAGAAAATAAAGCATAACTGGTGGCGTTTCTAAATGCACGCTAAACTCACAACACAAGCAATAAACGAGTTCACTGCATTTATTGTGAACTGAGCTGTTCAGGGGCACGGAAAAGACCGGATCACAAGCTGATCGCCTGAACGAAGTGCACGCTTCGCTTTGACACGTGCAGCGAAAACAGACTTGATGAAGGGATTAAGCCATATTGTGCTTACTGTAGATAATGTGCCAAAGCATAATAGCCCAAAACACAACTTTAAAGACATTTTATGTTAGAATAAAAAGCAGAGGACCCATTGTTATGCAATTTTCTCTAAAATTAATTTAAAATAATAATTTCTAAATGAACAAACTTATTTACATCTTGGATGGCCTGAAAGCCCGAATAAATTTTCAGCAAACACTGAGGTTCATTTGTAATGGAAAATATTTGTATGACCTACTTCCATTTGAATGTGAATGTATTTCTTTTACAAAAGACTCATCGTCTAATCGAGTATGTAAGGATTCAAACCGAGCAACTGGTTGTAATACCCTACATTTGTTCTCGCAGAGATTACTTTACCAGTTAGTTTATATATAATTAGCACCTTCTGGGAACTGTACTGGTGCACGTAACATCGTTCAGGTCAAGGAACTTAAGAGTAAAACAGGAAGAACCTACTGATTCATGTTGTGTAATAATGACTTGGGGGTAAAAAAACATATACAGACAGGTACACATAACAGAAATATGAGTAAATGTGGCAATGCATATGCAAGAATAAAATGTTAAGAATGTAACTTGAACTTGACTTTCTGTTCTGGGACTGTATCCTTGGCCTGTATCAAGTTTTGAAAGAGACAAGGTATGTACAAACATACATTCTTCTTAAACAACAAGCTGTCCTGCCAGCAACTAATTGCATTTTTTGGGCAAGTGAAAATCACTATGCGGAACTAAATAAGCAAAATATTAGGCTGAATTATATAAGTGAAGAGTTTATTTGCAAAAACAGATAACTCTGTTTTTGTTTTTGTTTTTTCAAAATTATGTTTTTTATTGTTATTATGTTAGTTAGCTATTGTTTTACTTTATATAAAATATCAAAATAACCCAAGGGCAGTTTGATTGAGATTAATTAGAATGCATCATGAAAAAACACTACTTTTGAAATATGTTTTTGAAAATGAACTCTTCAAGTGTTTATTTAGATTTATATCACTTATATTTCAGTATAGTTCAATGTTAGATTACCTACTATATTGTTACATTGTACTTAAGTAACTGCTAGTTTTTTATATAATTACACTACTAATTACGCTACTATAATACATCTAATTACACTATAATACATATCCTACAGATTAGAGTTTTAATTGGCTAATACATTATTATTATTATTATTATTATTATTATTATTAAAACCATCAACCCTATAACTTTCTTAAAAGATTTGAGGTAGAACAATGCAATTAAATAATATATTTTTCTGATAGAATGTTTAAAAGAACACAAAATAAAAATCTTGGAAGAAATGTACTTAGTAGATTGTAATCAACTGAGACATTTCTTTGAGCAAAAGTGTCTTTTATGTAATTGTGAATATTTACGCAACAGTTTATCAGTCTCGTAACCTTCTTCTTCCACAGAAGCTGAAGTGTTGAGTACACAGAGGCGTGTTGAAGCAACCGCACACTGCCGCTGCCGTGTATGTATCGGTGTATAGAGTGAGTGTCGTTACGGTGAACGGGAGAATTGCTTTTTTAACCACCTCCGTCCTCTCTTCGGTCATTTCGGTAGGAGCGGAGGTATCGTCATGATGAACAAAAACGTGACTAGGCACCCAAAGCTCCGTGTTATGCAACCGCTGACCTACTAACACACATTCGAGGACGACAAGAGGAGAAAGTGTGTGTGTACGTGTGTGTAAGAGAGGAAAACTGGAGCAAAGCCTCCGACATAACACAAGGACGGAGAGGGAGGGAGAGATAGACGGCGAATAGCAGCACATTCAGGGAGTCACATTAATCGACACAAAGCCGGTGAGTGGATCACGACCCACGCGGGACAATTTCAGCCTAGACTGAAGTTGTAAAAGGAAGAAAGAGCAGAATCGGGACGAGAAACCGCATACAGAGGCACGGAGGAGCGATTTATTGAAGAATACAAGGGGATTCTTCCGTTTCATGAAAGGAATGCGCTATTTCACTTAGGTGAGTTCAACCGCAGTCGGTTTATCATATAATATTTTATAACATCTGTTGTAGGCTATGTATTGTGTTTTACACAGCTTGTAGCAGGCTAAGCAGTTGTAGGCTAGGCTCTTACCTTGCAACGTGGTCAGGGCATGTTATTGTTCACATGGAAACGGACTCAGGGTCGGCATGACTCTCAAATGCTTCGCTGACTGACAATTTCTTTTATTGGTTTTCACGATTTCTTCTTTATCGTTGATTTTAAACTGTGAAGTGTAAGGTAGCAACAGATTATCTCGCTTTGTGCATTGCATACATATTCACATTCAATGTCAAGGCGAGACGGTCGTGGCGTGGGGGAGGTGGTGATCATTACGAAATGCAAACGCACGAGTGGCTGTGGGGTCAGTCAATGTCTGTGCATTGCGGTGCCACCATTCCCCTTGCATTTTAATAAGTAAGTTGCGAGTCAGCGTTCTGACAAAGCATACGGTTGTAAAATACGCGTGGGGACTTGCATCCCGATAGGATAATGCGTTCCGATGCCATGCGAGGGGGTTGCACGATGTTCAGTGGCGACCAGAGACAGATCTTCCTCGGATGCTTTTCAGACATTCAATAAACACGTCAGCACAGTGAATTAAATTCTTGTAATGTGAATTCGTGTCTCGTTGGTTGTTGTGCAATGCGAAGCAATGTAAAACTTTTGGTTGGGAAAGAGAGGCAGGTTTAGTCACAAGCAAGGCTAGATAACTAATGTGCAAATGTTTAATAATTGATCATAACTCATTGTGATGCAATACTCCGCTCATAAAGGCTGACCTACTCTCAAACTAAGTATACTTTGCCCCTTAACAATTCCACCACTCCCCATTCAGCAATGCCAGGAATCTGAAACTGCCTCACATTGCGCCCAAACTTCCAAGCATCACTCCTTAAACCAAAGAAGAATGTTTTTGTTTCAGAAAAAAATAATGACAAGCACACAGCATAATCTAATCTAAAGGGTGTCTAAGTCTTGATGTGAACTATGAAATTTTCATAGACAGCTATTGTGATTTCTGCATTAACCCCTGTAATTAAGAGTCTAGCCGACACAATCTCACAAGTCTTACTGGCCTACTTGGCCTTTAGGTTGGAAGGAAAATTGGAGGCGTAACAGTTCTGCCTGCATGTGACTGGGCAAACACATGCAAGGAGGCTTCCAGTTGTAAACACTATCCATGTGGAACGGTGCATAACTGTGTGTTTGACTGGACCTCAAGTTCTTTTTTTTCTTAATTGTGGATTCTTCTTGGAAGGGGAAAAGTAAACAAGCTGAGGGAACCAATAGCACAAATGTGCATGTGGTCTAAATATTTGTAGGGAGGTTATGTCTTCCTCTATGTTCTTTGAAAATCATTACTATCCCAAGTCACTAATCTCCCACAAAATAAAGGTTTACAGAGAGTATATTTATAGTAACTTCAGTGTCTGAACTTAGCTCAGCATGTCCTAAAATGCTCAGTGATAACAATCTGGCATCGAGCCACAACCTGTAATCTGAACTGCGCAGTGCCTCATGGCTGATGAGTGATATTACAAAAGGTGGCCACATCAGATTAATTTAGAAATCTTCCTCGCTCTCATTGCGTTACGTGAAAATGCTGTTGCAATTGATGCACATCAGTGCATCACTGGTGTGATTCATACCCTGGTTTAATCTAATATTCTGATGCTGACGTATTAGCTCTTTTTTCGTACCACCGCAGTGCTGGTAAATTCCTGTCTCGTCCCCCAATTGGAATCCTTAACTCCTCCCTCACCCAAGCGCACTATTTTTGGTAGGCACTATAATTCCTCCCTATTGCTCAGACGCACTCTCTCACAGACACAAACCCGCGCGCGCACGCACACCGTTGCCGCCCCACTGACCTATTTTACAGCACAGTGTTGGACCCAGCGCGCGCACGCACCGTGTTTACGGAGCAGCCGGTTTCTAGGTCAGTGGGACACGCGCGCAACGTCCACCGCCCTCCCCTGTGCTCTCGTTTGCGTTCCTACGGAAAAATTATCATGCATGGACCTAATACTTTGTGCTTCCATGTTTTCAGGATGCTTGGTCCCCAATGAGCCTAACCACAATGGACAAAGTTATCCACAAATGTAGAAATACTGAGTAATACTCACTCGTGTAGTTGAAGATAAGGGAAAATTCAGTCGGGCTTAAACAAAACAGGCGTATGCAAAGCTATATGTTGACTTTTGAGAACAATGGGCTGCTTGTGTTGTACATTTTTGTTCCTCTTCCTCTTTTTAGTGTCGAACTAAGAGAATGCCTGGTGGTGAGGTTGTGTTACAGCGATGGTGCAATAGCTGAGAGTGGTTATGTAACATGAATTCAGATTCTCACGATAAGCAAAATCGAATGAGCTAACAAGTAAAAAAAAAAAAGCACAATAAGAAGTCAGTTAAAAAGTTAGTTTGTACATTATGTACACTTATTTTTAGTAAGCCAACTGTTCTTGGTTACATTGTCAATAAATGATGTTTAGATCACAAATAAATGATAAAAAGAGAATAAGGGTTATTCCGGATATCCCACACCTTTAGTTCCCTTCTATGGTGCTTCCTTTGCCTGCAGTCCTGGCAGTCAGTCAGGTGTCTCTGATTATGTGACAGTGCAGTATCTTACACAATAAGTGTCCTACTGCAGCACGGCGTGATCTCGTACTCGCTGTGCTACGCTACTCTACTGACCTACATTTCTCTAGAGCTCGTAGGACAGAGGAGAAGCAGAACATTTCAGCTGCTGCCAAGGTTGGAAATGGAACACTGGGAAGTTTCCAAATTAATAGCTGAGAATACATTTTGCTGTTGCGTCATTTGACATAGATCCATGGTATTTATCATCAAAGTAGATACTTTTGAAAGCAAATTGTAAGGGACAGGTCTTCACAAAACCCTTAAATTAAAGTTAAATGCTTGTTCTAATTTAAGGGATTTGAAATAACATCTAAACCACATACACAATCCTACAACAGAGTAGGGAAAATGAATAAAGAAGTGACAATGTTACCTTGTTACACAGTTGTTTTATTCTGTCTTTTAGACACCTTTTCAGTAAACACATCTTGTTTTATTGTCTTTACAGATCAACAAAGACTTGGATAAAACATTGAGCTGAGACGGATCTGATAAATGATCAACATCTTTCGAGGGTGCTCGGAAAAAAGCTCATTCTTCAACAGCTATCCCAGCCTACACTGCCACCTCACCTATCAAGAACAAGGAGCTTTGCCAAGTCAACAAATTAAACTGTCTAAAATCGGAAAGAATTGAAAGCAAGCTCTAACACACCTTTCCAATGACGGTTGTTTTTGTTGCCTTTCATCTTTTTCTAATCTTTTTGACCAATCTGGACACTTGAAAGGTCTGAAGACTGATTAAAGTAGGAAAAAAAGGCATCAATCAGAAATACATACGGTTCCTCTTTGGAGGAAAAAGCAGAAGCTTATACGTCATTGAACAGTTGTTTTGGAAGAAACAAATACATTTCAATATTAAAACATAAATTGTCAATGTCCACTGAGTGCCAGTTATACAAACTGGCCTTAAAAGGACTATAATGGAAAGCCTAAATCTTCCTACCCAAAACAGCGGTTCCAGTCTGGAAACATTAGAGACATTCTCAAACTACAGTGAGAGTTTGCCATCACCTCAAATCAGCAGCCCTCCTCGTCAAGGCCGACTCATAAAGCCAAAACCCAACGCGACCTGTCGGCGAAAGCGAGAATTCATCTCAGATGAAAAGAAAGATGCATCCTATTGGGAAAAGCGACGCAAGAATAACGAAGCTGCCAAAAGGTCACGAGAAAAGCGGCGGCTCAACGATATGGTGTTGGAAAACAGGGTAATAGCACTGAATGAGGAAAACGTGCGGCTGAAGACGGAACTCCTGCAGTTGAAACTGAGATTTGGACTTATAAGCTCTGCCTCCTACATGGAGAAGACCCAGCAGATCAGCAGTAGTTCTGAGGCAGTGACTAATGGAGCTAATGGTACCGGGCCAACTTCCGGAAATCCCTATTACTCAAGCAGTGGATACTCCAGTGCTTCTCAGGTCATGATGAACTCTGATTCTTCAGAGGCTGAGCAGACAACCAGGAGTGACCGCCACACAACGTTATCCAAGTACTCCCCACGTGGATCCCTATCTGACATGTCCGATGGATCTTCACGGGACAGTCCTGAACCCTTTGACATCAAACATGAGAGCTCAGGAATGGACATTAACAGGCTTGAGGCAAGTGTTCTTAACGGTATGTTCAATGGCCATCAAAGTCTGGGACGACTGGAGAATCACCAACAACAAGAAATGGATCAGCAAGAAGGTGTCAACACCCCAGCGCCTCCATCTGTCACACCCCAAAGAAGCGTCATCCTCTTTCGTTCCGGAAGCAGCTCGTACCCCGTTGAGGACATGGAGCAGGTGGCATCCCAAACTCAACAGAATGGGCAAATCACTCATTTTTCTCAAACAGGGTGTAATCTACCAATCAGACCTGATGGTTTAGAGACTCTTTCAGAGGTTGCACAACAGCTAGCCAGGAGGTCTTTGGATTCACCAAACTATGATTTCAAGGCCGATGCTGGGGAGAGCAGGCGGTTTGTCATACAGCAACAAGACCCGAGTAGAAATCAGGATCAAGAGGGCACTCCGAACTCTTTTGCCCCAGATTTGCTCAACGAGGCTGGAAAAGCCCACATATACCAGCGGTCCAATCCCTACCTCGGCACTCTGAACGAGGAGGAGCCACCAGTGCTAACGTATGAAGGTTGCCCAAAAGCAGACGGCTTCTACCAAGAGCACTCCTCCTCAGGCAAGGACACCTCCTCTAGTGACGGAGACCCACGCAGCTCGGACAAAGAAGCCTCCACTGATGACGAATCCCCCTCATCGTCTTCCTCTGATACCGGTGGATATCACGTCATCCACCAGTCAGCATCCTCTCCCACCATGGTCGCCAGTGATGCTTACCAGTACGGAGACAACCAAGGTGAAATGAAAGGCACTGCTCTGCCACACAAGCTAAGGCTCAAGTACAGAGCACTATCTAACGGTTGCTCCCAAGACTTCTCGGCTATGATGGCCGCAACGTCGCCTGATTCCGCTCTGCCTCAGCACCCATACCTGGCACTAGCGCAGGTTAACCAGCAGCAAGGCAGTAGTTCTGGAAGCAAGGAAGCGGAGGGTGAGACAACAAATGAACTTTTCACACAACAGTCTCCTTCCAGAGAGAAGGAAAGCGGCAAGAGGAGCTCAGGAGGACGAGGTAGCAGAAACAAGAAACGTGACTGAAACTGGCACATCATATCATTTGATAGTGTTAAGACTGGACTTGATAAATGTCACCTTTCCATCCTATTGAAAGCAAAATGAAAACGGTACCAATTAATTGCATGGAAGTCTATTGCTTTTACATAACAGCTACAACAAGACTGTTCTCTAACAGTAACTCTGTTTTCTGGTCTGTTTTCTTATCAAGAGCGATTCTGTGACCTTTTAATGCAGCTCTGTTCTCTCACTCTCTTTCATAAGCACTTAACTGTAACTCAAAGAAGTTACGAAGAGGAAACTGAGCTCTTTCAAATGATCTCTTTCCTCTTTCAAAACAAACCTACAAAACTCTGTATAGCAACCTTTGACTTCTCCTTACATGTTTCGTAGCTAAATTGGAGGGTAGTCTCTGAACCCAAGTAGTTTTCGCCACAAGTTCATGGAGTTCATCTCCCTACTGATTTCAGGAGGAAAAACCTCAGCAGATTTATGCCTGTCTCTCTCCTCTGCCTTCGGACTTTAGCATTATTGAAGCACTTGGATTATTTATAATACTGTGACATGACTAAACATATCATATTTCAATATATTTTATGAAAAAAAAAACGACATGTCAATCTTTAGGAGTAGAAAAGATTATGAACACTGTCTACTTCTTACTGTATAGTCCTTTCCTAATGTTCATATCTGATGCTTCCATTATATTTTTTAAATCATCGTATTTATGTCCCTGTATCACACCTTTCGAGAGAATGTTCTCTATTTCATAGTGTTTCGATCATTCATAGGTCAAGGTTAACCGGTGGAAAAATCATCTTTTGTACATCACATTACTATATTGAATCACTGTAAAGGAGCCTGATGGATCGACCCTATCCAAAGGTCACTGTGACCAATCATTATTGAAAAAGTCTACCTGACATTTAGCCAAATTAGAGCAAAAGCCCTTTCGAGGCTGAATTAATATGCGGACTGTACAAAGTGTAAGATACATCATTGCCGTCTCAAGATGGTCGTGTCCTCTGTGGTCAGGTTTCAGAGACGCCTCACATGCTACCTCATGAGAAGAAACGGCTGAGGTTACGCAGAACTGGAGAGATTCTCCTTTGGTGCGTGTAGCCCATTGCATCATCACACCCATTCACTGTTGCATATAAACGTTAACACACAGTAAAATGCTGCAGCACACGACTAAGTCTTACCTAGACACAAATTCAGTCCCACTAGTTGTCTTTGTAGAATTTACCACAGCTGAAAGCTGCTTCTGCACTGAATTTTTTTCATCAGATTTTATACAGTCTGTGTTTATTGTTCCCAAACAGGTGCCTGGCACTGGCCATTATGTAAAAAGTGTACAGACAAATTCTCTCTTTTGAGTATTTTAAGTTTGTATCAAGTTTATTTTGGCATTCTATAATAATAATTATTATTAATATTGTATTTTATTTTATATTCCGATGCTATTATTCTTTTTCGGGTTAATATTTCTTGTGTCTGTTGTCTGTTCACCTCAATGTGATACAGTATGTATGTATTTTCATGTCCTGTTCATCTATTTCACCTCTGTACCCTGGTGTATTGTGTGGTATTTACTGAAGTTTTAAGAAAAAAAGAAAAGATGTTTGTTAAAAGAGGTGGGCGTACCTGTCCAGGTGCCTGGAATGACACTAAAGGAGTGGAAAGAAAAATAAAACATGTTGTATGTTCAATTTAACTTGCCTAATGTTGTTTATACCTCTCGGCTATGCCCACACAAGTCTTAATGCTCCAAAAATAAAGTGTTTCCATAAACAATACCAGCCTGCACATGCACAAGATTTAAAACCAGACTAACGGAAAAGCAAACAGACTTTATGGTTCCAGCTTCTGACTTTTCCTCTTCTCTCCCAGCACCATAAACTAATTGAAATGAGAGCTCTGCGAATGCATAGTGACACTCTGTACTCCTGCGGGGCGCAAGAGTCATCCAATATGATGTAACACTGGCCAAGTCACAGCACTTGTGTCACAGCTCAAAGACACACACATAAGAGGCACACATAAAAAAGCTTTCATTTTCTCGCCTCCATATATGCACTGATGGATTAAACCACTAACGTCAGATGCAAATCATACCAAATTTGAAGAAACATCTGATAATTGGAATGGAACATGATGTAGCTGGTCACACTGTTCAGTGGTTGTGAAAATATACTGAAAGTACAGGCACTAATTCAAAGAAGAAGAAAAAAGACCAGAGGAGAAAACAAGTTATGTAACTGTTCTGATATCAACTGACGTTATAAAAAGAGGCGCTTGAAGTGCAGGTCATAATCCAATCCTTTCAAACCCCCAGTCCCGAGAATTCTTGGCTCTCACTAATTCTCCACTACATTTCTCATTTTCAAGCATTAACGATTACCTGTCATTTATGTATTTATTGCTCCTGGGAGACAGTTTGTTATATCATTTACCCTAAGAGTAATATGCGTGGCACTTACACAACCTGCTTTACAACCTTCATCTGTTTTACAATACTTCAACTACAACTGAAAATAATAATGCAATATAATAATACATTTCCTGTATAAGTGCTTTGCACATTGGCATCCAGAATATTTTATTTTATTTTATTTCTATTTGATTTGTTACAAATCATATAATGCATTTCCTGCATAAGCGCTTTGCAGATTGGGGTCCAAATTATTTTATTTTATTATTTTATTTGTTACAAATCATATAATAATGCAATATAATAATACATTTCCTGCATAAGTGCTTTGCACATTGGGGTCCAAATTTTTTATTTATTTATTTTTTATTTTTTTCATTTCATTTCATTTCACTTTATTTTATTTTATTATTTGTTACATATCATACAATAATGCAATATAATAACAAATGTCCAGCAGAAGTGCTTTGCACATTGGTGTCCAGAATATTTTATTTTATTTTTATTTGATTTGTTACAAATCATATAATAATGCAATATAATAATACATTTGCTTTGCACATTGGGGTCCAAATTATTTTATTTTTTATTTGTTACAATTTATATAATAATGCAATATAATAATACATTTCCTGCAAGTGCTTTGCACATTGGGGTCCAGGTTATTTTATTTTATTTTTTATTTGTTACAAATCATATAATAATGCAATATAATAATACATTTCCTGCATAAGTGCTTTGCACATTGGGGTCCAAATTTTTTATTTATTTATTTTTTATTTTTTTCATTTCATTTCATTTCACTTTATTTTATTTTATTATTTGTTACATATCATACAATAATGCAATATAATAACAAATGTCCAGCAGAAGTGCTTTGCACATTGGTGTCCAGAATATTTTATTTTATTTTTATTTGATTTGTTACAAATCATATAATAATGCAATATAATAATACATTTGCTTTGCACATTGGGGTCCAAATTATTTTATTTTTTATTTGTTACAATTTATATAATAATGCAATATAATAATACATTTCCTGCATAAGTGCTTTGCACATTGGGGTCCAGGTTATTTTATTTTATTTTTTATTTGTTACAAATCACATAATATGCAATATAATAATACATTTGGGTCCAGATTATTTTGTTTTATTTTATTTCATTATATTTCAAGTGTTAACGATTTCCTGTCAATTATTTATTAATTTATTGCTCCTGGAAGGCTCACAGTTTGTTATATCACTTACCCTAAGAATAATATGCATGGCACTTACACAACCTGCTGTACAACCTTCACCTGTTTTACAATACTCCAACTACAACTGAAAAGCCATATATCAAACCAGACATCATTTGCCATCACTGCATTCATTAAAAGGTGTGTAATTCTGCATGTGATGACATCACATAAAAACAAGCAGCGAACTGTGCCGCACTACCGGTTGCTACGGCAGCGAGAGCCGACGCAAGAACAAAAGCAAGGTGACTTTTAGCAAGAGCTGCAGTGCTTTGTTCTCTTCGCTGGTCTTTTTTCCACTCTTTTTTTTCCCTCGTTTTTTTTTTTATTTGTTCGAAGTATGCGGAACCTTACGAAAGCAGGTCAGTGGAAAAGTAGGTCAGTGTGAAGGGGAGGAGAGGGATGAGAAAAGGGGAATTCAGAGAGTGAGGGTTGGGGAGGAGAGAGAGGGTGGAGGTGCAGATACGTCATCCAGCCTGCAGAGAGCTTAAAGAGGAGTAAGCAGAAAGCTGCATTGTGATCTCATTAATAACTGAACACTACACACATATGAGAGACTGAGCACTATTCAGTTCAACAACACAAACACACATTTAAGTGCTGCAGTGTAGCTGAGAAACGCCAGAGAATTCGTTAATGATTTGCAACACTGCTTGACTTCTAGTCCTTTAATGACTCATACACCTTATGTAAAGGAAACAAGAGACTATTTGCATGGAAAATAATACGTGATGCAAATAATATAGAAAGAAACAAGCATAATTTATCATTAATGCTCATTAAAGCACAAAATTCACTGGAGGCTTTGAGAAAATCAATGAAAGGCAAGGCAAATTTGTTTATGCAGCACATACACAACTGCTTTGCACATTGAGGTCCAAATTATTTTATTTTTATTTCATTATTATTTTATTTGTATTTGTTAGAAATCATATAATATTGCAATATAAAAATACACATTGGGGTCCAGATTATTTTATTTGTTTTGATTTTTATTTAATAAATTTTTTATTTGATTTAATTTGATTTGTTTTTAGAAATCATTCATTAATGCAATGTAATAATACATTTCCTGAATAAGTGCTTTGCACATTGGGGTCCAGATTATATTAATTTATTTTATTTGAATTTATTTTATTATTATTTTGTTTTATTTGTTAGATATCATATAATAATGCAATATAAAATAATACACTTCAAGCATAATAACTTTGCACATTGGGGTCCAGATTTAATTTAATTTAATTTAATTTAATTTAATTATTATTATTTTTTTTTTGTTAGAAATCATATAATAATGCAATTTAATAATACATTTCCTGCATAAGTGCTTTCCACATTGGGGTCCAGATTGTTTGATTTGATTTGATTTACTTTGATTTGAATTTAAATTTATTTATTTATTTATTTGATTTGATTTGTTACAAATCATATAATAATGCAATATAATAATACATTTCCTGCATAAGTGCTTTGCACATTGGGGTCCAGTTTGATTTGATTTGATTTAATTTGTTACAAATCATATAAAAATGTATAATGCATTTCCTGCATTAATTCTTTGGGGTCCAGATTATTTTATTTTATTATTATTACTATTATTATTTTTACAAACCATAATTCCCTGCATACGTGCTTTGCACATTGGAGTATATTATTTGGTTTTTATATTTAATTTAATTTAATTTCATTTGATTTTTCAAATTATATAATAGTTATTTAAAAATTATTATACAATAATTATATAATAATATATAATTATATAATACATTTCCTGCATAAGTGCTGTGCACACTGGGGTCCAAATTGTTTTGTTTTATATTTTTTATTTTATTTTACTTCATGTGTTACAAACTACATAATAATGCAATTTAAGTAAAAGGATTCATTTAAAAAAATCAGGCTGTCTTTGTATTTGGTTTAATCTCCACAGGTTTGTTATCTGAGAATGTTTCCAAGAACATTTAGTGCTTTAAAGGAAGCACAGAAAATCAGACCTTTTGTACAAAAGTTCACACAGTCACACATTTGCTTGGTGACCTAGAAATCATGCCAATTATAAACCATTTCGCATTCATTTAATGGCTTTAAATGTTTTGTTCATTCAAGTTAGATTTTGAATCCAAGATTTTCAACATGCACTCAGATTTCTGGAGCCCACTGTATAAATATAAATGAAAGAGGCAGGACAAGTAGGAAAACTAGAACAAAAAGCAGGCAGAGAAAGGAAGGAGGAAAAGTTAAATGAGGAGAGGAAGAACAAGAAGGAAAAGAGGCCAGAGAGAGGAATGGAGTGGGAAGAGAAGATGTTTTGTCTCTGAACATCTGCAGGAGCGCTGGGATTCCAGAGCACAACATAACTCTGGTTACGTAACTGAGCTGCCTCAGATGTAGGTCAAAAAATAGAGAGCGCAAACAAGGGAAGAAGTGTCTGAGCGTGTAAGTGCGTCATGTGGAACAGTAATCATTATGCCGTAACGATGTGTGTGCATATAAGCAGGTGTAGATCATATATAACGGCAACAAAGGATGTGTATTAATGAGAGTACGTGTGAGTGTCTAATAACTGTCGGAGTTTAAAAGAGGCAGTGTGATTCACGCAGGCAGATCAGTGAAAGGGCAGCAGAATGTAGGTCAGCCAGCCCTGCCCACACCCCATTCCCTCAATCCTAATGCGTATGACCCTCTCGACTTCGTTCTCTCTTATTCACCCTCAGGTCATTCCACATTCACTCACTCTTTATGCTTTCTTTTGTACTTTCTGTGACAATTTGACAAGTATTTAATAAACAATAACTGACACTGTAAATATCTATATATTACTTTTATTAATTATTAATTCATTTTATATGTTATTTTTATAATACTTATATTAATATAATACTTTTATAAGTGACAGAAAATAAATTATAATATTAGAAAAGTTTTAATTTCAAGTAAATGCAGTTTTTTTTACTTTCTACTCAAAAAATCCTAAAAAAGGTATCACATGTCCACAGAAATATTAAGCAACAAATACGTAATAAGAAATGTTTCTTAAGCATATTAGAGTGATTTCTGAAGAAAATGACACAGAAGAGTAAAGGCTGCTGAAAATTCAAATAGTAAACATTTATTTTATATAGATACATTTTTAATGCCTGTAAGGCAAGTATACACAGAGTTTTGGAGATTTGCCCTTAAGTGCAAAGAGAGCGAAATGGCAGAAAGCTCATCCTCTTTGCTTTTATTATTTTACAAAAGCATACATTTTGCATCTGAAAGTGAAACTCCTACAAATGCATATTCAATATGGTCAGCAGAAGTCAGCAACTCTGACTCATCATCTCCGCAGTAGTGATGCACCTGTATGAATGTTTCATACAGATTACATAATCGGAGAATATTTGTTTTCTGTTTGAATTGGTTATTTTTAAAGAAGACATACTCTCTATAAATATATTTTTCATGTCTGTAAGGCAAGTATACACAGAGTTTCGGAGTTTCCTGCTTAAGTTCGCAAAGACCGAGACGGCAGAAAGCACATCCTGTTTGCTTTCATTATCTTACAAAAGCGCAATGTTTTGTTGTTATTGTGAGTGCACACATCACAGGTTCAAAAGATGTATTACTCTTATTTATATGATATATATATTTGTCAATGAGTATTTTAAGAACAAGTGACTGCAACGACCCCTTCATCTGTCATGCAGTGAACGTGCTACTGTTCAGCTTCCACACTCTGCACAGACACTTCAATAGTGCACATTTTTCTAGGTAAACATTACATTAAACTGCCATGTAAGTTGCTACTACATACATCTTTCAGATGAAAAGCAGTATTTGAGGATGATGAATGATAGGCAAGCATTTGGATGTTCTTATTGACTAACGGTAAGTCGACTATTAGGGGGCAGCCCTAATAAAAACATTGCTTATTCTTTACTTTGTCAATTAAATATATATTTCTCCCTCCTGGAGTTACAATAGTGATTTAGTCAAGAACAGTGAGAGATCTTCTCTCTTTTTGTGTTAAATTAACATGAATGACAGACAGCAGAAATAGACTGCTGTCACTTTAAGATCCAATACACTGTTTCACGAGTTTTCTTTCTCAGCTGTTTGCTTTCACTTAAGACCTAAATTACTGTGTTTTAGAGATCGACCAATATGGGTTTTTCTATAACCGATGCCAATGTTTAGAGGTCAGGGTCAACAGATGGCCGATATGTGCTGCCGATTTTTTTGGCAGATTTTAGGGCTAATATCTTGAAGTTCTCCCCTTTAGTTGCATGCTAAAATGTCACACTAATAATAAGTGGATGCACATTTCTAAACTAAAACAGATAATATAAAAAAACTGTCAATCATTTACATAAAAGTTTTAGAGCTGAGATTAATGTTGAGATTAATGTTTTAAATATACAATTTTGAATACAGAAATATTAAATGATTTATATAACTGAAAGGATCTCCCAGCAGGTGGTGGCAAAACACTGATTTAATTACTGAATCATATCATTCATTTGATTCATTCAAACAGCTGATTCATTCCTGAATAAAGTGAGTGATTTTATGTATGGGAAATTGAATCATTTCACTACATTCGTTTAAAAACGCACATCCATTCATAAATGAAACAATGCTGTGTTTAAACGGAGATGCACAGCGGCTCAGTTGTGACTTGTTTCAGACTACTTTTGATGACAAAAGAGAGCAAAATCTTACTTTAGATAATGAAATAAAGCAAAATCAGGCAATAGTGTAATCTGCCTGCCACCCACCCACCCACATATTTCTCTCTGATTTAGCAAACCGCACACGATCTTCCTATTACAATTATTCTAATTCTTAGTTTTGCATGCTGATATGATGAATGGATGTTTCATTTTAACAGCTGATCTGCACATTGCTGCACACTTATATAGGCTTAATCACTCGTGCTTTTAAGCCAAATCCATGCTGAAATTTTTTTTTAAAAAGGAAGCTGGCACCACGGTTCTCACCACATAACCCAGGTTCAGATTTTAGAAAATGTAGTTAATATTTGCATCATTATTGATTTATCTCATCCACCCGCGACCCACCTACAAGTAATTAGAATGCATTTTTTTTACTATACCTGACATGCTGATTATCCGCAGAACCTGCGGAAATAACTACCATCCCTGCATCAATGTCTCCGAGCGGGGCAGAGTAACGTAGCCCTAAATCACAACACTGCCGCCTTCTCCACCCCACGCACAGAGTGAAGTTCTCCGACTCGGATACAGGAAAAATAAAACTAAACATAACACTGGGGCTAATATGTTAGCAAGCTGCTGATAGTTTTCGACTACAGTCCTTAAACGTAACTGCAAGTAAGCAAACCTTCATCCAGCTGTAGCATATGCCAGTTCCCAATGGTTCTACACTATTCATTTTTTTGTTTCACTAAGTGAAAGCAACACTTTATAGTTTACTAGTAATATATAATAAATATATGGCCATGGGATTTAAAAATATCAGAATTTAAGCCTTACTTTTATCTCTTAGAACTGTTATTGAAGCTTACAAAATTTTTGGCTTGGGGTCCTTCACAGCAGCACATTGCGCCTCACCAATAACACGGGGCTGCCCGCGGACGTGCCTGACTTTAAATCAGCGCTACTAAACACGGATATCGGCCGATGCCGATATATTAAAAAATGGCAAATATCGGCCCGATATATTGGCCGAACCATATATCGGTCGACCTCTACTGTGTTTACTTGCAAAGACTCGCATTCTGACATACAAGTATGTGTATTTAACCCTTCAAGGTCTAAAAAGCGGCAAAAATAACTTTGTTCAATACTCCCTCACTTTATGAGCACCAGCTTCATATTTGTGTGCCTCTCTGACAGCGCTCAAAAACAGCCTTTCAGACAGCGCACGCATATAGCCAAATTTAAAGGAACCGTATGTAAGAAATTTATTTCAGTTAATCATAAAATGGCCCTGACATGTCACTAGACATTAAGAAATCATGTTCATTTCAAATACTTATATCACTGACAACAGTGGTCCAGCCAGGATATTGTCATTTAAAAGTGAAAGTTGCAGCCCTCAACTGATGTTGATGTTTTCATGTTGTGTTTTGGCCTGAGGCTCCACCCTCCAGCTATCTACTAATCACGAAGTCAGTAGAGTTTCGTCATCCGGGTTGCCAGCTCTGATCTAGTTACAGCTGCAGCTACGAACGTGTCGGATAAAACAAGTATAACGTTACGAAACCTAAAAGACCTCTTTATGAATCCGAAATATGTTGTGACAAAGTCCGAAATAAAACAAGAATTTGTATAGGAGATGCCTTTGAAAGATGGAGACGGCTGAAAACAGAGAAGAATATGAAGACAGACGCCAACGTTGCTAATTTTCTCTTGGACAGGTAAGATTCATCTATGTTTGGCTAACTTACTTGTACTTAATGTAAATAGACATTTCAAATATTCACGACAGTCAAACAAAGGTATGCATGTTCGTGCAAAGTAACGTTACGTTAGCGCATATGGAGGAATTACTGTGTAGGACTCGTCACATTCCATTGGAAGCTCCTTGTAGCAGCCTACGTTCCTGCTGGATCCTGCAGCTTAGCTGGCAACCTCGAGTCAGGGGGAGGGGGAGGGGATACACCGTTCTACAGTATTTTGAAAATGATTGCAGTACCAGTTTTGGACACAATCCTACATTTGGTTCCTTTAACGCTGCATTTTAACGGTTTAAATTAACTTGTTTTTAAATCACAATGCTTAAAAACACTTGCAAACTATATGTTTTTGTGACCACACAGCACAACAACATCAAATGAGCGTGTAACTATGATGGTTACAACAGTCCAAAATCTCTACCGTCTGACAAATTCCTACCGGTTAATCATGTCTACTGGCATATCGCTCCCACCCCTTGCATTAAATTACAGCAAAATTTTAATTAACTTTTTATACAATATATACAATATATTATACAATAATTAATTTTATATACAATATATATATTAACCAATAGTGAAATATTAGGGTGTTGCTATTTGATTGCTAGTGCATTATGGGTTGTTTAGGTTGCTGGTTAATGATAGGCTATATACAGTAGGGCTGTCACTAACGATTTGTGTAATCAAGTAATCTGTTAAAATACATAATGTATTATAAGCTACACATAGAGCTAATGTACATTACACATTATAACAAAGGCCTGCAGAGGGCACCAATGGCCTGACAATTGTTTTTAAACTTAACAGTGTGATCTAATCCTTGTTTAATATTGACTAAACATTTAATTAAAATGTCCACTTAATCTTTAGTAATTTGACAAATTCTTTGCGACTGTAATTTCTTGAATATGTGGACATCAAAACGTATAAACTCAGAACGAGGGTTTAAACTTTACTTTTGAAACCTCTGATGTATTCTTCTGTGTTTGCGTAGGTTAATAAATAATAAATAATTACAAATCTGATGAAATGGAGCATGCCCGTTCCCATATGAACGTTATAGTAAACGCTCAGACATGCACATTGTAAATAATGAAAGCGCATATATTAAACCTGCATCGCTGAATTAATATAATTGAACTGTAGTGTGTGTAAAATCAAAATCTAATATGCTTTAGTATGATTTTAAATGGGTTTAATATTGTTATGCAGCCTTGGAAAATGGTCTCATGGATTCTTGGATCAAGTAAATGGTAAAACTGTTTGTGCTACAAACCAATGTGTTATAAGACAATGCATTAAAATAATATGGTAAGAAACAAAACATTCTTCACACCAGTATCTTGCAGTGACTTGCTTTCCTCAGAAACTGTAAAAATCTAGTTCATCTCTCTCTCTCTCTCTCTCTCTCTCTCTCTCTCTCTCTCTCTCTCTCTCTCTCTCTCTCTTTCTTATCACTTTGGTTGATCATCCTCACGCTCTTGAGTCTTTATAAAATCAGTCTCCATCCTCCACTGCACCTGTGGCACAATCACCAATTACACGCCAAATTCCTGTCATTATCCTCTCTTTTGTAATCAGTTAATCAAACCCAAATCCTCCCAAACAAAAAATGAAATGATATTGACAGATGCCCTATTGAGAAATGTTCCTTAGTGACACTTAGTGACACATCACCCACTGCGTTGAGCTCCAGATTACATGCAACAGTGACTTAAAGGAGCTGTAGTCTTAAAGGGATAGTTCATCCAAAAAAGAAAATTCTGTCATTAATTACACACCTTTGTGTTGTTCCAAACCCGTAAGACCTTTGTTCATCTTCAGAACACAAATGAAGATATTTCTGATGAAATCCAAGATTCTGGATAGACAGCAACTCACATGTTCAATGTCCAGATAGATAGTAATAAGTGTCATTTTAAAATAGCTTTATTGAAAATGCATGTTTCTACATTACAAGCAAGAGCAGAAATTTGTTATCAGAGGTGACTTTCAAGGTAATGTCTGGTGAATATAGCACCCATTTACACTTACAACTAATTTCTTGTTAATATAGGGCCTATTAATTAAAAAGAGCAGGGCTACATATTAGAAAACAGTTGATTTAAGCATTCTATAGTAAATGTATTTGCTATGTTTAACCTTGCCTTAGTGAAATTAAGTGTAAGAGGTTGTAACCTGCAAACTGCAAATGCATAAGTGTGCTTATACCCCATTTGAGCTTCATACATAATCAGCAGCACTAAAAGCTTCAGCCTCGATAGCAGCTCTTTATTATGTCATGCACACCAACATCAGATCACTGCATTATCTAAGCAAGGCCAAGCTTATAACACACAAAACAGAATTGAGAAAAGAATGTCTCAGTCCTGAAAGGGGCTGGAATTATAAATATAATGTGTGATTGAGGTTACACTTCGAAAAAGTCAAAGAAAGTGGGGCAGAAGTGTAAGTGAGGACTAGATTTCTGCTCATCCATTAAATGCGAAGGATGAATTAGGCCACTAGAGCAATGAGTCAGCCCAGAGTTATGCAATGCGAGCACTCAGGGTATTGCCACACTTCGTGCGTATGAGGGAAAGAGCGGGTATGGAGAGAGAGAGAGAGAGAGAGAGAGAGAGCGAATGAGAGAGGGGTTGTTTTGCATGTACGCATCTGCGTATGTGAGAACATGACTGGCATATGTTCTGGGGATGAAACAGCTGCCTTCAGTGTGAGGCTGAGGACCATAAGGTTTGTAGGCAGATTGTGTTACTTTGCATATGATTGTTTAAATGTGGAAGGCAACAAAATATGTTCCAACTGCTTTAACGAAAGCACTCAATTAAAAAGGCATTATTCGGCAATCATAAATCAATACACCCAGAATGTGTGAAACATTGTGCACTCACAGTTTCTGCATCAATATTCCACTTACAAGGACACTTCATATTAATAGAGCACTTGAGCAATACAATGTCCAGACCACTATTCTCTTGTCTTATCGCCATGCGATTGCAATTTTTTCATGGGATTGAATATGAAACCTTTTCCTCACAGATGGACAATAATTAATTCCATATAACTCATTCTACGAAAGAGTTCCAAAAATGCTAAATGGCTATTTTATTCTCGTTATTTCATTGTTCATGTTTTATTTTTATATTTAGATTACACTTGTTGTCATCTAACAGTTAAATTATTTTTAAAAATAGTAATAATTCAGTAACAGTATCCATTTTGCTCTACATTAAAATGTTGTGACGTCTAGATAAAAGTCTATTTTTTTTGTACTATTCACTCAGTTTATTAATTAAATATATTCGAAAATTAGAAAACAACACATTAAAATACACTAAAAATATAAATATTAGTGTAAATATTACAAATACAATTTTGTCTGGCAATTATTTTTATGTGGCTGATATTAAAAGTATTTATTATTTGATGTAAATAAAGAAAAAAAATCTTTTTACAATGACGAAAAGAGTTTCATTTTTAAATAACATCAATAATTACCTACCTAAATCAATCACTTAAAAAAGCATTATTGGCAAATCCTGGTAAATTACCATTGAAAATTTATATTTTTTTATCATTTATGACTGCTATAGCACCAGCTGTGGTCTGATCTCTCTAAAACTTGCTTGCTTGTTTAGAATCACCTGTCGCATGTTCTCACCATGTTTTGTGAAGTTTTGAGTTTTCGCTTAGGCTTTATAGGCTTTTGGGCATATTTGGACAGGTGCCTTTTCTAAACGACCCCATTATAGCTTCCCAAAGGGTAAATTTACACTTTTTTTGATAATTATTGACCTAGAAAGTCCAGATAATTGCACCACAGTGTTTTCTTCCGGATTGAGCAAAGAACCTAGGACTAGTTTGCAAACTTTTCTTTTTACATTTTCTCAATCATTTATCAAGCAGTTTGATTGAAGGCAGTGGTTCCAGAGGCAAAGTTGTTCAGAATGAGGAGGTTGATCTTCTGATACAAATACTGTGCATATGTGTGAAAAACAACGTGCAATATACAATCATGAAAAATGTGATATTGCCCCCCAATCGAATTCCGACTGACCTCCGTTAAGCTTGTCTAATAGGTGTTCGAAGTTCATTAGCCTATAGTGTCCTTTTTTTTTTTTTGAGATACGCAAATGTACTTATAGCCATTTGTGGCACTTTGGACCAAGACTGTGCATACTTTTATGTAGATAGGACAAATGGTTGCGTAGTTATAACTGTTTTTATGTTTTTTCCCTTCTTATAGTGCCACCAAGTGGCCAAGCTCTGCAACTTTTTTTCATGTGAACTCAGAATCAGCTCTTACATTATCCGTTGAGTTTGGAGAAGATATCTCATTCCGTTTAAAAGTTATAGCCATTTTAGTTAACGTTTTGGCGTCCCTTTATGAAGGAGGGTCGAAAGTTAAACTTTTTTTTTTAATTATTAATATTTAATCTTCAGAGAATCTTCCAGCACTGGCGAAAATCCTAGAGTTTGCAGAAAGTAGATTTTTTTAAACAATGCAAAATAACAGAAAATTTTGCCAGACTGCAATGAATGGTTTAGGAGTTATGAACAATTTCATGCTTTTGATCGATGTAGCGCCTCCGACAGGCCAACTGGGGCATGTCCTGGTGACACTGTAGAGGGTGTGAGTACTACCATCCCTTCAAGTTTCAAGTATCTACAACTTATGGTTTGGTCTGCCCGATCAGTTTTATGTGAAGCTTGCTGATCTTTGGCCGTTCTAACAATTACAATAGGGTTTCAGCGCTACAAGGTTGAACCCCTAATTATTCCAAACTTTTGACTGGCAGTGTACATATTTTACCTGACATTCTTCTGCTGTTGGGATCATACATACTAAGTTTGTTTCTTGAACTAAACTAGCAGTGTTGGGGAAAGTTACTTTTAAATGTAATGCATTACAACATCACGTTACTCCTTAAAAAAGTAACAAATTATGTTACTTAGTTACTTCTTATGGAAAGTAATGCACTACTTCCCTTTTGCAGTACTTTTTGTCACCTGATCTATGCTTGCTCATTTATTTTTAATAAAACAAAACTTTGGTAACTGTAAAGGCCCTTTCACAACAAAAGGCTGAAAGAAGTACCTGCACCTCAATCCTACAGTAAGTGGTGTCAGTGAATAAATGGGAAAACAAAATAACTTGCATTATGTAATTGAGAAAGTAACTTAGATATATTCTTGTAAATGTAAAAGTAATGCATTACTAGTTACTTGGAAAAAGTAGTCTGATTATGTAACTTGTGTTACTTGTAATGTGTTACCTCAGACACTGTGAACTTCGTACTTAAACCATTAATCACAGTCCAACGTCATGGCAGTGTCAACCTCCTGCTGTAGCAACAAATTTAAAATACGCTCCAATGTTCAGTAAAGCAGCCCCCCTCTGCCTGCATTTTAAAGATATCTAGAGGGGCTATAACTGGAACTAGGGGGCTCAGGCCTCACTAGCTCCCCGTAATTCAAACACCTATTTTAATCTCTCTGAGGTCATTTTTACCCTTGGAACTAGACAGTGTTGGTCACATGCTAGTTGAAGTTCAGTAGTGCCACAAGCACATTAACCCGATTATCCATTAGATAAGCATCTGTCTACTCCTTCTGTCCAGTTACCTGCAGCCGACAACCTGTCAGATCCCCTCGTATGGCCCAGCACAACACTAGTCCCTTATACGGCTCAGTCTTGACCTACATTCTTGCAGACATGCACATGCTAACAGAAAAACGCTCTAATCTTCAAGACATGATGCTGATTTGTAGAAGCATTCTACAAATGTAAGCTGCTTCTTTAGAGCAGAAGCACTCTCAGGCATAGCATACATAATTAATGAAGAAGCAAGCATATTCTGAGCAAACATGAAATGAGAACTAGAAATATTCCAGATATCTACTATTTAAGCTCAATGTGTTTTTTTCTTTTAGATTTATCACCATCTGCCAGTGTTAGATTTTTAACTGTACAAGCTTGTTTCCTCTAAATTTACATTTTAGATTACCTTTGCCATCCTCCAGTGCTTTCCCTTTCTAACAATGACTGTATGATTTTGAGATCCGTCTTTTTACATTGAGGACAACTGAGGGACTCATACACAACTATTACAGAAAGTTCAAACGCTCACTGATGCTTCAGAAGAAAAAATGATGTATTAAGAACCAGGGGGTAAAACTTTTGAAATTTGAAGATCAGGATAAATTTTACTTATTTCTTCTGGAGAACATGCAAGTATCTTTTGTAGTTTTTGAAAGGCAGTACTAAATGAAAAAATATATAATATTTAACCAAAATAAGAAAAGTGCACATTCTCATTCCATTCAAAGTTTACACCCCTGGAAGCATCAGTGAGTGTTTGAACCTTATGTAATAGTTGCGTGAGTCCCTCAGTTTTCCTCAGTATGAAAAGATGGGTCTCAAAATCATACAGTCATTGTTGGAAAGGGTTCAAATACACAAAAATGCTGAAAAACCAAAGAATTTGTGGGACCTGAAGGACTTCTGCTCTTCTATTTATAGCATGAAAACATGAATGAAGATCAGAAGATATCTTGTTTCAACCACGGAAAGATGTCAATACACGCCATTTTCCACTCTCCTGTATAGTTTGTTGTCGAACACAAATTGGCACGTTCTGTGTTATGATTGGACAGATCTCCTTAAAGCAGTCCTTAATGTTAGTTCAGAGTTTTATAATAACGTTCTCAAAATGTTTGATTTCAGCATTTTTTATAATTATTGACCAAGAGGGTCCAGAGAATTGAACTGTTGTGATTTTTTATTTTTCAGATTGAGCAAAAACCTTGGAATAGTTTGCGAAAGTAGGTTTTTTACATTTTCTCAATCATTTCACAAACAGCAGTGGTTCTAGAGGCAAAGTTGTTTGGAATGAAGAGGTCTATCGTATGATACGAATATAGTGCGTATGTGTGAAAAACCACGCAATATACAATCGTTTACATCCTTGAAAATACGATATCACCCCCAGTGGCCGATTTCTTTCAAATTTCTCACAGACCTTTAGGGCCGTGAGTCAAACAGGCCCACCAAATTTTAACTGACCTTCGTTAAGCTTGTCTAATAGGTGCTCAAAGTTCATCTGCCTATGGCAGCCATGTTTTTTGAGATACGCAAATGTCCTTATAGCCACTTGTGGCAGTTTGGACCAAGACTGTGAGCTTATGTTTTTATGTTTTTTCTCTTATTCCGTTTAAAAAGTTATAGCCATTTTAGTAAAGGCAGCCTTGCCCCTTTCTAACATTTTGGCGTCCCTTTATGGAGGGTCAACAGTTTAAACTTTTTTGATAGTTATTAATATTCACTCTCCAGAGAATCTTCTGAACTGGTTTGGTTTCAATCGGGCAAAAAAAAAAAAACTAGGATTAGTTTGCAAACAATGAAAAATTGCAAAATATTAAAAAAATTCGCCAACCTGCGACAAATAGTTTAGGTGTTATGAGCTCCCCAAGTCGGGCCAATTGGGGCAGGCCTTCGTCACGTTGTAGACCAGGGGCGCCCAACCCTGTTCCTGGAGATCTACCATCCTACAAAGTTCAGCTACAACCCTAATCAAACACACCTGAACCAGCTAATTAATTACAGACAGCTGTGTTGGAGCAGGGCTGGAACTAACTTTTTTTCATGACGATAACGAGACGATGACGAGATAAAAATGGCTCGTTGATGACTAAAACATGACGAGACGTGTGTGAGTTTTCGTTTGACGAGACGAGAATAGACGAAAATGTTAGTGGGTGGTCCGTCAGACGTTTAAAATGCATGACATTTCTGCTTATTGTGCAAGCCGTTTTAGCATTAAATACTCTTTGCTATACTAGTATGGCAAGCCGTTTTAGCATTCCATCCTTGTTTGTCTTTTATGTTCTAAAACATTCCTTCATTATTGTAATTACTGGTGAAAATAGTCGATCCGGAAGCTCACATTGTGTTGAACTATAGGTCTGCTATTTTCAGAACTTATAAGTGACACTACCCAACAGCAAAATACTTACTGACCTACATTAATTTGTTAAAAGACTACTTTTTTCCCTTTTTTTGACTAAAACTAGACTAAAACCTTTTTGACTTTTCGTCGACTAAAACTAGACTAAAACCTTTTTGACTTTTCGTCGACTAAAATTGGACTAAAACTATCACATTTAGAAGTGACTAAAATTTGACTAAAACTAAGAAGCATTTTAGTCCAAAAGACTAAGACTAAGACTAAATCTAAGATGGTTGTCAAAAACAACACTGAACTAAAGTCTGCAGGTACGTAGATCACCAGGAACAAGGTTGGGCACCCCTGTTGTAGACGATGTGAAAGATGTCAATACACACCATTTTTCAAGTTCAAGTCGATTGATGTTAATCCACTCTCCTGTATGGTTTGTCTGTTGAACAAAAATGGTAGATTCTGTGTTATGATTGGTCAGATCACCTGTCAATCATACTCCTTGTGAAGCGTCAGTTATGGTTAGTTCTAATGCTGCGTTCTCGCCATATCGTAATTACCCTAATTTTGAGATGACAACACGTGACGTTCTACTCGGAGCTGCTCACGTCCTCAGACTCGGAATTATTTTCTATGGTAACACTCAACGCCTAAACAGAGCGTTAAGCCTAAAAAGTTGGTCCGGTGGTACAGATTTCATGTGGTACAAGTCGTAGCTCTCAGAAGACTCCCATTTCACAAGTTGTAATTACAAGTTCTACGAGGAAGTGAACGTTTTTTACAAGTTGGAATCTCGTAATTACGGGAATTCCGATATAGCGTGAATGCACCTTTAGTTACCTGGTTTATAATAATGTCCCTTAAAAATGTTAGAAGAAAAACTTTATTTATACATCATCCATGGAACATTTTTATCAATTTCTTGTCTAATTTTTTTTAAAAGTTACTATATTTCAGAATGTTTAAAGCAAAAGTGACATGAAAAAGTAACATTCCCATAATATTTGCATGACCACAGCCCAAAAATTTTTTTTTTTTTTAATTGACATTTCGCACATTTAACAACTTAATGGGAATGTTAGTAAAATGTTTTTAGAACATTTTTGTCAGCTGGACACACAATGTGTGGAAATACAATTTAACGAATAAAAGAAATATAAACTCAATTTGTCTAAATATTCACATGGCTTCCTCATTTCCTGCCAATTAAAAGGTCTATATTTTTGTAAACAGTCTTTTAGAGACCATCTTGTTCCATGCTATACTATTCACTTCTCCTCTGCATGTTCTGTTCACTCAAACACACCATGCCAAATAAGGCATTTCTTTAAGGGCGGCTGTACTGTCTCACGAGTGACTCAGGATATCATGATAATGGGTAACAGAGCTTCACATCTACAGCCAAACAATCCCACTAAACACAACCCAAGGCCTGGAGTGGCCGGCAGCTGTTGGGAGGAAGCTCTCTGAATCACAGGAACAACAAAAGAAGTCTGTTTACAACAGTACTCTTTCACCCATGCCCACATCTTCTTGTCATCCTCTCCAGCACTTCCCGCCCACAGCCCGAACCATCTTGCTCTTTCGCTCTAATCCAAACACCTGGGAGGTGCAAACATGTGACCGAGGGCTCACATGAGGCCAGACGCTCTGCGTGAGGGTTGAGTCAGGCGAGGAACAGAGTCCAAAACTAAAGGTAACACAAGTCAACACATAATTACATGCTCGCAAAGAGCAACGAGGCTCTTAAACTGGCTGGAACTGTAAACTAACCGCACTTGACCGTGTGGCAAGTGCTTTCCAACATTGCGGTGTTTATTTTTATACTGACATCATCATGTATGACAACAGCATATGAGCAAATTGAAAATATGAGTCTAAATGACTCATAATGCAAAGCATGCAACTTTCATAAAAGTTTTTAATCTCACACACCTTCCTTTGCACTTTGTAAGACGACTTCTTCCATTTGCGATTCGTTTCAAATGCCTTCTGGCGCTGAATTAAAATAGAACAGTTCTAAGAAGTATCTAAGCAGTGTGGTTCCAATTAGTTGCTGTATCATGTCCAGGCGTGACACCGGAGAGACGGGATAAGTTAAGTAGGTTAATCAACAGCATCAGGACATGGGCAGTGATAGAGCATGTTTCTTGTTTCTGTTTGGGTTACTGGGTCAAACAGGGAGGGAGAGACAAGGAAAAAATATCACGTGAAGAAGCAACGCCTGTAGAGGAGGCAACATGTGCAGGAGATGGATATGGTTGGGTTTCTTAAATGCAAAAACCCACATGTGCAAATTATATTATGATTCAACTGTTCCAGCTTAATGGATCTCTTTCAGAAACATTACTGTTTATCTTTGCATTTGGATTGGTTAATTCACGTGTGTTAAAAAAAAAAAAGCCTACAGTTGAGGTCAGATGTTGACATACATTTAAGAATCTTACCAAAATAAGATGGATCATACAAAATACATGTTATTTTTTACTTAATACTGACCTGAATAAGACATTTCACATAAAGGACATTCACATATAGTCCACAAGAGAAAATAATGGTTGAATTTATAAAAATGACTCCGTTTAAAAGTTTACATACACTTGATTCTTAATACTGTGTTACCTGAATGATCCACAGCTGTGTTTTTGTTTTTTCGTTTAGTTATAGTTAGTGATAGTTGTTCATGAGTCCCTTGTTTGTCCTGAACATCTAAACTGGCTGCTGTTCTTCAAAAAAAAATCCCACAAATTCTTTGGTTTTTCAGCATTTTGTGTATTTGAACCCTTTCCAACAATGACTGTATGATTTTGAGATCCATCTTCTGACACTGAGAACAACTGAAAGACTATTATACAACTATTACAGAAGGTTCAAACACTCACTGATGCTTCAGAAGGGAAAAGATGCATTAAGTCAGGGGTGTAAACTTTTGAACAGAATGAAGATGTGTACATTCTTCTTATTTTGCCTAAATATCATATTTTTTTCATTTAGTACTGCCCTTCAGAAGCTACAAAAGATACTTGTTTCCCAGAAGACAAAATAAGTTTAATTTACCCTGATCTTCAAATTCAAAATTTCACATTGAAAGGGTGCAAACACACAAAAATGCTGAAAAACCAAAGAATTTGTGGGACCTGAAGGATTTTTCTAAAGAACAGCGGGCAGTTTAACTGTTTAGGATGAACAAGGGACTCATGAACAACTATCACTTAACAAAAAAACAAAACACAGCTGTGGATCATTCAGGTCATTCAGGTAATTAAAACACAGTATTAAGATTCAAGTGTATATAAACTTTTGAACAGGGTCATTTTTATAAATTATATATAAACTTTTGTGAATTATCTTATTCAGATCAGTCCTAAATAAAACTTAACATGCATTTTTTGTATGACCCCTCTTATTTTGGTTAAATAATTCACATTTTGCACATTCTGCAAGGTGTATGTAAACTTTTGACTTGAACTGTATACACTAACAAAACAGCTGGCTGTCATTTAACCTGACATGAACCCTGAAAAACAAATGCTAAACTAAAAAAATGTTTAAAAAGAAAACCAAACAAGTTTTTAAAAGATATAAAGCTAAAAAAGATGTAGATAAAGTAGTAAACAACCTTGGTTGCTGGAGGACTGGATGACTAATTGGTTACTTGACCACTGTGACTCAGAGCAGTTATGTTTTGCACATATGAAATCAGCCATCTGAAACAGATTTGAGAGCTACAGCTAATGCAAATGACTTCATAAGATTTGAAATGTAGTCTACAATTAAAGACGTTTCCATCATTTTTGGACTTTTACTGTCTTTGCTTGAATGGAAAAGATAAGCATGAACTTCTCTTTTTGTGTTCCATGATCCATATGTGCTTTTTTGTATAATAAAAAATCCACAGATCATTAACAATAATACAAGTAAGTGCGGATCCTGCTGTTTCATTTGTGTTCCATGTATGAAATATGTCACAAAGGTTTGAAATAACATTAGGATTACTAAATTACTTTTTTTGTAATGAGGAGTGAGCTAAACCTTCAATCTGACATTGCCTATGTAACATTACTGTATGTCTTTCATGGAAAGTGGAGTCTTGTTTTCTCATTTAGACTTTTAGTCTCATTTAACAGTGCTACGCTTGTGAAATAATTTATTTAGTTGTTTAAGGATGTAGTCATGAGGTAACACACATATATTGGTTTCCATGATCCTAAAAATGAATGCCAGACCGATGATGCCAGACAATCTGGAATAAATTAGTGTACTAACGTACCTTTACGCATGAAACTCTGCTTCCCTCTACTGGATAATCAGGTGAACTGTTTGCAATGAGACCGCACCTATAAAAAAATGAAGTCCATCAGCATAACTCGTTTTAAAATGATTATAAACAACTGTAAGTTAATCATAAACAGTTGGAACTGGCCCATTCTGACCTGCGCTACCAACAGGAAGCATCTAAACACGACGACGGAGTACTATTGATGGACATGAATGTACTGAATAACTGACTAAAATGTTATTTAGTTTTAAATCAATTATTAGTCCAAACAAGAGTAGTAACTGAAGTTCAGTTACTGAACCCACCTGACTCGAGCAACTAGACAATTCAAGCCTCAAAACCGCGCTCACCGCTGAACTTCAAACAATCAAAGTCAAAGTACAATAAATGGGCGGGAACGCCATTTTGCTTTAAGGCGGTAGATTATGAATGATCGTGTTTGACGTAAATTTCTTAATTTACCCCAAATTGTATCTTACATACATTCAGATAAAATATAACAATGAATAAATAAATACTTTTTAAAAAGAAAAGGTGGGTTTGCTCCTGCTCCAAATTCTATTTAAAGACACACGCCAGCTTCTTTTTTTTTTAAATCAAAGGATTTGCTTTGCCTCCGTGTTTTAATTTATCTTAACTTAATTTAATTTAATTTCATTTAATTTAATTCAGCATCAATATATTCCTAAACGTTACCACTGTCATGACAAATTGAGCTTAATAATAAATTAATAAAATAATAATAAAAAAAATCTTTCCATTGATGTATGGTTTGTTATGATAGAACAGACAATATTTGGCCGAGATACAACTATTTGAAAATCTGGAATCTGAGGGTGCAAAAATAAATAAATAATCAAAATATTGAGAAAATCGTCTTTAATCGCCTTAAAGTTGTGAAAATGAAGCTATTAGCAATGCATATTACTAATCAGAAATGAAGTTTTGATATATGCATGCTAGGAAATGTACAAAACATCTTCATGGAACATGAACTTAATATTCTAATAATTTTTGGCATAAAAGAAAAATCAATCATTTTTGGCTATTGCTACAAATATACCTAAGACTGGTTTTGTGGTCCAGGGTCACTTTTTTGTATTTCTATTTTCTTTATATATTTCTATTTATAATGTCAAGCTTCTTTAGAGTTTCATATTTAAGTAAAACATTTCACATTTAAGCATTGTCAAGATAGCATTAGATCAGTTTGAAGATGTTATTTCTATTGAAAATTATATTTATATAATATACACCTTTTTTTTAAAGCATAAGCTGTTTTCTCTGAATGTGTGAGACTTCCGGTTCATTAGTCTCTGTAGGGAAATAGCTAGAAGAAGAATAAATTGCAGTAAATGGTAAAACTGTTTGCACTACAAACCAGTGTGTTTATAATTAAAATAATATGCTAAAAAACATCAGTTTGCAATATCAAGCAGCAAAACGAGCCGTTTTGTAAAGCTAAAAATAGCTGGAAGCAATGACACTGGAAGCCAGACCCATTCAATTACAAATGGCCGCTCCTGCTCATAGTGGAATATAAGGTGGATAAAAGATAGCGACTAGAACTTCTGAAATGTAGTTTTACAAAGAAAAATTGTAATAAAAAGTGATATTATTTTAAATCAAAAATGCAAGAGAGACAACAGTAAGTGCCAAATTAACTTTTTAATGACACAAAGACAGACACACATTTCAGTCAGGAATTGTGGCTTTCTGTGCAAACAGCAAAAGTGTGCTTTTAATGCTGATACAGGCCCCCTTCCATTTGGCAAAAACAATTACTGTAGTTTCCAAGAAACACTACACCTGCACCACTATTTAGCAGCAAACTGGTTCACACACACCCAAGCACTTACATTTCACATACTTCAGCAACTAACTTACTTTATCTTTCACAAAACACATACAAAGTCGGTGAGATTCATCTAGTGCACACAGTGCTCTTTAGTCCTGCGCATTGCATTTACTCAGAAAGTCACAAGATTTCCAATATGGATGAGTTACTTCATTTGACACTATTAGACATATTCAACTTGACAAAAAAGGTGATGAAAGCATCAGGACAAAGATCTTAAAAAAACAGTCTTAACAAAACAAAGAAACAGCTTATTGGTTTGAGATTATTGCACATAAATAGAGCTAAAAATGAAAAGAAAGAGCTGAACAGAAACAGAACAACACAGATAAACAAAAAGCACATATAAAAGTTCAATTCAATACTCTAAAACTGAAATGCATCAAAACATTAAAATATTAGAATTAAAATAATGTCATCTTTATTAAAATATTAAAACTAAATAATAAATATTATCTCAACCTAAATCTGAATTTCTATTCACATATTACCTATCGCTGAGTATTAGCTACATAAAAGCCTATATTTGTAGGTCATACTTAAAACAAATGTGTTCATTCACCTACAAACAGATGTTTCTCAGTAAAACGCGAGTGTCATGTGTATGACCTCCCATTTTAAAGAATAAACTGGCAGTAGACATGGCCATTTATTGCAACTTCCCCAAGTCTTCAGATCCTCTGAGGCTTTCTTCCTCCAGTTTTAACTGGTTTTAGATCAGAGCTGCTGTTGTGGCAGCTGTAGAATGCTACAGTTTCCTTTTTATTAGTCACTGGGTGAGATGCCGTCATAACTTGTGACTCCAGAGTGCTTCAAAGCTCAATGATGCATCCATCAGTCTGACATCCAGTAGTCCTCAGATCATCACAGTTGTCTATGTGGTTATACAGTCTTTGTTCACTTTTAAAACAAGTTTTTCATGTATTATACCACCATTTTGTGTGTAGTCATCACAGTGCTGTTACTTGCGGGATCTCAGTACTGCTCCAGGACTCCAGGATGAGGCAGGCGCTCTGCCGAGATTTTTGTAACGCTGGCGAAGCACAAAGTCAAAATTGGCAGTGGTGCACATGGCATAGAACACGTTGGCTTTGTCTGGGATCAGCAACTCTGATACAAAAAAATGGCAGTGATTAATTGAGTGCTGAATACATCAGTTTTAAAAAAAGCATATGCTACACATAAGTCAAAAGCTAGGACACGCTGAACTTATGTATGTAATGATCATAAAAAAAAACCTTGTGCTTACACCTAAATACTTAAAGGAACACTCCACTTTTTTTGGAAATAGGCTCATTCTCCAGCTCCCCCTGAGGTAATAAGTTGATTTTTACCGTTTTGAAATCCATTCAGCCGTTCTCCTGTTCTGGCAATATCACTTTTAGCATAGCTTAGCATAGATCATTGAATCCTATTAGACCAATAGCATCGCGTTCAAAAATGACCAACGAGTTTCCATATTTGTCGTATTTACAACTTGACTCTTCTGTAGTTATATTGTGTACTAAGACCGGTGGAAATGCAAAGCTGCGAGTTTCTAGGCTGATAAGATTAGGAACTACACCCCCATTCCAGCGTAATAGTCAAGGAAGTTTGCTGTCGTAATATGGCCGAAGCAGGCGGAGTATTATCAGAAATGAGTTCCCAGCTAGTTTAGCATTTGCACATGTGCTGCGTGGTATTACTGCTCCTGCTTCGGCCATATTACGGCAGCAAACTTCCTTGACTATTACGCCGGAATGGGAGTGTAGTTCCTAATCTTATCAGCCTAGAAAATTGAAGCTTTGCATTTCCACCGGTCTTGGTACACGATATAACTACAGATACTCATTGGTCATTTTTGAACGCGATGCTATTGGTCTAATAGGATTCAATGATCTATGCTAAGCTATGCTAAAAGTGATATCGCCAGAACAGGAGAACGACTGAATGGATTTCAAAACGGTAAAACTCAACTTATTAACTCGGGGGGAGTTGGAGAATGAGCCTATTTCCAAAAAAAGTGGAGTGTTCCTTTAACATCTATGGAAGCCCATTTTAGCCACTGAATAAAAAATAAAAAAAGGTTACTGTTGACTTCTCACAATTCTGACTTTTTTTCCTCAGAATTGCGTGCTGCAAACTCGCCTTTTTTCTCAGAATTGTGAGATATAAACTCGCAAATTGCGAGTTATAATGTCAGAATTCCGAGAAATAAACTCGCAGTTCTGACAAATGAAGTCAGAATTGTGTGATATAAACGTACAATTCTGTGAACATATCAGTTTTTTTCTCCTCAGGACTGGACTTTATAACTCGCAATTTAAGAAAAAAAGTCGCAATTGCGAGAAAAAGTCAAGATTGCGAGATACAAAGTTGCAATTGCGAGAAAAGTCCGAATTGCAAGTTTATATCTCACAATTCTGACTTTATTTCTCACAATTGTGAGTTTATATCCCACAATTCTGATTTTATATCTAGCAATTCTGACTTTATAACTCAAAATTGTGCATTTATATCTCACAGTTCTGAGAAAAAAAGTCAGAATTGCGAATTATGATGCAATTCTGAGAAAAAAGTCAGAATTGTGAGGTAAAAACTTGCAATTGAAAGAAAAAAAGTCAAAATTGCGAGACACAAAGTCGCAATTGTGAGAAAAAGTTAAAATAATAATAAAATAATAAAAGATAAAAAGCCTTTTTATTTTTTATTCAGTGGCAGAAACAGGCTTCAATAAAAATCAGCTTCCATAAACATAATTTTCGTAAATTAAATAAAGCTGAATTAAAATATAATGTTAATATTAAAAAAAAACTTAAATGAAAACTGTTGCAAATAAGTGAAATAAAGTTGTTTATGTATTAAAATGACTAAAACTGAAATAAAATAAATAAAAGGTACACACACACACACACACACACACACACACATATATATATATATAATAAATTAATAAATACAATCTATATAAATATTAACAAATACTTTTTAATAGTATATACAGTCAAACCAAATCTTCTCACATTATCACAGCTTATTTGCTATAGTTTAAAAAATGGTAATAAAATATGACAAGAACTCAAGAGTACTTTATTTTGCTATCCTCGCTTACATAAATGAACTAGTGTCTTGCACCCACTAGTAAAAAAAAAAATCAAAAATTATATCTGATGTCTGAAAGATTTTTTATTTGACTGTACATAATACTAAAACAGCATTTGAAATTAGCTTTGAGTTTCAGTGTTTATTTAAGGTCACACATATGATGAAGAAGCTCACCTTTGTCATTAGAAAGCACTTGTGTGAGACTAAAATCTTGGCAGTTCATCTCCTCCAAGTTGTGTTTCTCCAGAGCTCTCTGAATCACCTGAGCTGTCTTGTCCTGACTGGTTATCTAAAAAGATAATTATTAATTATTAAGAGATAATAAGGTTTCAGATATGCTAAGGTTGACAACTTAATAAAAAAACAAAACAAAGACAACTTACATAAGGCCAACTTACCAAAATACTTTTATAAACGTTTCCGTTGCTGCCGAATTCCACGCTGACTCTGACAATACAAGAATCGGCGACCTGCTTGTTGTACATGGGATGCTTGAGAGAAGGAGAGGATGATGAAGATGATGCTGATGAAATAGGAGAGGGGCTGTCAGGGTTCAGGGCAGACAGATCCGCCTGTAGGCATCTTCGAAAGGAGCCGGGCGGCGTTGGAGAGGAGGTGGGTGTGTCTACTGAGATGTCCTGACAGGATACAGACGCTGACTGTGAATGAGGGAATGGAGGAAGACTGTTTACATCAACAAATCTAATTATCTGTAAAAGGTCTAAGAGGATGACACAGGTTTTTCACATATAATTTGTGACTCTAGACCACAAAACTAGTCATAAGGGTACATTTTTTGGAAGTAGAATGTTTACATCATCTCCAAGCTGAATAAATAAGCTTTCCATTGATGTATGGTTTGGCCGAGATGCAACTGTTTGAAAATCTGGAATCTGAGGGTGAAAAAAAAAAAATCTAAATATTGACTAAATTGCCTTTAAAGTTGGGCAAATGAAGTTAGCAATGCATATTACTAATCAAAAATTAAGTTTTGATATATTTATGGTAGGAAATTTACAAAATATCTTCATGGAACATTCACTTCATGGCATTTTTGACCCATGCAATGTATTTTTTGACTATTGCTACAAAATACCCATGCTACTTAAGACTGGTTTTGTGGTCCAGGGTCACATTTAAGTGGCAACTGACAATATGAAGTGTATCAGATAGCTATCGTTCATAAGTATCTTAAGTATAGTATATATATCTTACAAGTATTTGTCTTCTTGGTCTTCAGCAACACAGATTGTAAGCGATAAATACTTTGGTACATGATGTGTCGAATGTAAAACATCACAGGCTGCCGGTATTGTTATCTAATACATTATGTTCTATCAACTTCACTGAAGCTCTATGTTGATAGTGTAAACATGAACTACTTTGTGACTGCAAGGTTAGGGCGAAAGACGTCACAAACACCTGAATGGATTTCACTGACCTAAAGGCCACAGAATACACATATGGTCAAAATAAGTTTTGAGATAATATTAGACCTGTCAGATTTTGGCTTACTGATTTAGTACAATTAATTACAAATAAATAATGCAATAAAATTAAATTTCCTGACCCGCATGCACTGAAAGACACTGAAAACACAACAAGACATCACGCAAGAGCTAAAGACATCCGACTGACGCATGTGTACATCTTCAGTGTAACTTTAGTATTATTTATATACCATTATAGTATTTAATACTATAGTATTTATTACTATTTTATTTGACTTTAATGTTTAGTATTTTCAGTTATATTTTAATTTTAGTTTAAGTTTTACTCATTTAGTTTTTGTCATTTTCGTGATTTGAAAAAAATTATTTCTGTTCAGTTTTATTTTAGTTTCAGTACTTAATAGTATCATGAACAAATTAGGTTTTTCATCAAATATTTAATCAGTTTCAATATAATTTCAATTTAAAATATTTTCAAATATTTAAAATAAATATATATTTAAATAAAATAAAAGCTTCATTTCAATTAATAAAAACAATTTATTAACTAAACAGTTTTAGTAATCTGAATAAATATTTTAATTGATTGACAGCCTAAAGCTACATTAAAATAACAAAATCTAGTAGTATATAGAGTAAATGAGGGAGTAAATAACAAAAGTCTGCAGATCTGGTCTACCTGTGCTTTGTATCTAAGTGGTGAGAGATTGGGGCTACTGAGATCTTCCATCTCTGAGCCACTGGAACCAGAGGATGATACACTGATCTGATCAGCAGTCTTCTTGGAGAAGTTCTCACTGCCAGACAGCAACCTGCAATGAGCCGAAGAGAAACATATGTCACAAGAAAACAAGATAGCAAAACATCTTTTTACTTTTAGAATAGTCAGAGTTCACAAAATGAGCTGAAACTGCATCTAATAGGAATAAAAACACTCACGAGGTCAGTTTCTTTGTGATGAGTCGGTGGCTCCGGGGATTGGGAGAGCTGGGACAGGGGTCAACCGGTGGCTCTAGTTCTCTTGACAACTCATAGCTAATGAGAAAAAAGACTGACAGTTGGTATCTAAATATCTGAGATGCTGACCTTCTGAAGTACTCAAAGTACCACTGCCTAGAATTAAAAGTCACTTAATCTCAACTAACATTCTTTGCAAGAAATTGATCACAATGAAAGCAATCACCAAAATCTAAAGAGGTGTCTTACCTCTTCTGATCTGAAAGAGGTATGCCGCTGTTGATCCAGGAAATGATGCGAGTATGTGACTGGAGATTGTACTGAGCACATGACGCCTGCAGCTGTCTGATCTGAGACAGAATCTCAAACTCCTGATCACAAACAGGAATGAAGAAACACACATTAACACTCTTGACACACTATAAAACCTTCTTTGCATTAAAACAATATGTAAGATAATTGTACTTACTTTTCTACGCTTCTCAAAGTTGACGAGACCTCCCTATAAACACAAAGAAGAGAGTTTATCATTTGAACAAAAAATATCAGTATGGGAACTGAAAAATGACTATGTACTGTATGTGACATGAATTAAGGTCAGAAAAAAATCTCACCTCTACATTATCACTTAATGCTGTATCCAACATGGTAAGAACGGTCAGGTAAGTGCCCAGGTACGGCACCTCGCCGCTGGAGGGGGTCTGTCAGAACAAACAAACTTGTCAGACAAAAACAGAGTAGGGTACAACAGGACTAAAGGTGCCCAGGGGTAAAAGGCTCCTTTGATTTTATTTTCCTCTAAACCACTAGATGGCAGAAAAACAAGCTGTAGCACTTTCCAAAACATCCGCTTTTCAAGATACACATGCAATTTTGGCTGATGCTTGATTCTGTGCTTACTTGATCCAATATTTAATGTTCTTAAAAATGTAGATTTAAGTAGCAAATGAGAATTGCAAAAAATCTTGAATATATCTTTGAGACAAAGGTCTTCCTAATGATTTTCAGTTTTGTTTAAGATAATTAAAGCAACAATTTTTAAATAACGAAAGAATATGTAAAAGTATGGTATTTGGGGTAAAAAGCACCCCTGCTGTTGGGGCTTAAAGGCACAATGATGAACATGATAATTAATAGATGGCTGACTTTTCCATTTGTTGACATGACATTGTTAGATTCAGATGGTAAATATCATATATTATGTTGGGTGTCCATCTTAAAGGTAATCACCATGTTTATATTAAAACCATAATATTTAAAAACATGCTATTAATCATACATAATAAAATATCATTTGTTGTTACTACTGTAAATTCTAAATTCTATTTTAAATTACTATGGCATCTCTTTCAATGCTTTCAGAATCTTTACATTTTAAAATGATTTTGTTTCTGTATTTTAAAATATGTTTTATGTTAACATTTTACTATATTATTTACTGAACAAAAAATTATTATTTCATTTATCAAAATAAGCAGAAAATAGTACAAACTTTGCTAAAGTGACTGTTTTGAACATGTATTAACTATTTTAATTATTTAAAAAACATTATTTTTATCAATACTGTGTGCCTTTTACCTGTGTGTGGGGTAAAAGGCCCCCCTTGCCACCTCACACATTTATAAAAAAATTTTTAACAAAATAAACGACTTGTATTATTTATTTTCACACAAAATCTGTTGCTCCATAAATGTTCAATATAAACGTAAACATTTTTCTGCAATCATACACTTTGGGCACAGTGAAAAGCACATTTTATTTTTTTAGGGTGTTGTTGTACCCTACCAGTTTAGGGTTTGACGAGATTTTTTAATGTTTTTGTCTCTTATGCTCACCAAGGCTGCATTTACTTGATAAACTGTAGTATAAACAGTGTAATATTATTACAATTTAAACAACCTTTTTTCTATTTTAATATATTTTTTAAATGTAATATGTGCCAAAGTTGAACTTACAGCATCATTACTTCAGTCTTCAGTGTCACATAATCCTTCAGAACATATTCTAATATGCTGATTTTGTGCTCAAAAAACATTGTTTCTTATTATTATCAATGTTTGTGAAAATTTGAGAATTTTTTCATGATTCTTTGATGAACAATCTTAAAAAATAGCATTTATTTGTAATAGAAATTTTTGGTAACTTTTGGTATTTTCTGGTTAATTTAAGGCATCCTTGCTTAATAAAAGTATTAATTTCCCAAACTTTTTTTTAAAAAGTTGTATATTTTAATTTCAACACGCAAATCTGCACACATGCTTCAATGAAATGCTTCCTCTTAAAAAGGAACACTCCACTTTTTTTGGAAATAGGCTCATTCTCCAACTCCCCCCGAGTTAATAAATTGAGTTTTACCGTTTTGAAATCCATTCAGCCGTTCTCCTGTTCTGGTGATATCACTTTTAGCATAGCTTAGCATAGATCATTGAATCCTATTAGACCAATAGCATCGCATTCAAAAATGACCAACGAGTTTCCATATTTGTCCTATTTAAAACTTGACTCTTCTGTAGTTATATCATGTACTAAGACCGGTGGAAATGCAAAGCTTCAATTTTCTAGGCTGATAAGATTAGGAATTACACTCCCATTCCGGGGAAATAGTCAAGGAAGTTTGCTGCCGTAATATGGCCGAAGCAGGAGCAGTAATACCACGCAGCACATGTGCAAATGCTTAACTAGCTGGGAACTCATTTCTGATAATACTCCGCCTGCTTCGTCCATATTACGGCAGCAAACTTCCTTGATTATTACGCCGGAATGGAAGTGTAGTTCCTAATCTTATCAGCCTAGAAACTCACAGCTTTGCATTTCCACTGGTCTTAGTACACGATATAACTACAGAAGAGTCAAGTTTTAAATACAACAAATATGGAAACTCGTTGGTCATTTTTGAACGCGATGCTATTGGTCTAATAGGATTCAATGATCTATGGATTTCAAAACAGTAAAAATCAACTTATTAACTCGGGGGGAGTTGGAGAATGAGCCTATTTCCAAAAAAAGTGGAGTGTTCCTTTAAAGCACACACTTCTTTTCCCCACAGCTAAGAGTGATTTACGCTGAGTATCAATATCTCAGAGGAACACGCTGTTGACGCAGCTTTTCTGGTGATACATGCAACTCCGTTACACTGTGTCGACTAGCATTATGGTAATACCCTTTCGGGTCTTTTAATTAATGAGTTGGCAGATTCAGATTTAGACAGATTTTCATATCGAAAAAAAACCTACTCAAGTCAAACTAGAGCAGCCAGTAAATGAGCCGGCGCAAATGCATACTTCCCAAAAAGGGTAGTTATTTCCCAGAACCAATGGCTTGATAATATTTTTAAAAGCAACTTATGCCAATGGCCTTAAATGAGACAAATGTCTTAGCCTTGCTATTACGAAAAATACTAGTGAATCTTACCATGTGCTTAGATGTAGGACTAAGTCTGGGAGACTTTGGAGCGGTGTGAGTGTCTACCTCAGCTGCCTGGTTTCCTTCCTAAATAAATCACATAAACAAAAACAAAAAAAAGATATCAGGACATTTGGCATACAATATGATTAAAAACAGCATTAGATACACTAAAACAACTGGCCTAGAGAAACAATCACATAAATCACTTTAGAAAACATTCTAAATCAATCTCTCACACCCAAAGAAATCCCACAATTCAAGATAAGCAGTTACTTAACAGAACATGATAAATATTGAGGCCAAAGAGGAGTAGGAAAGACTATTATGAGCCAGCACAGATTAAAACAATGAATGTTTTGTTGTTATACACTAGACACTAAACACTGCAGAACATTATGGGATGTTGTGCCTCCATAATGGTTTCCCTGCCAACAAGATGATTCTGCACTTTTTTAACCTCATTTTCGTTTATCTCTAATGATTACTGTGTGTATGTGAGCCAGAGTGAAACAGGGTGTGGAAAGTATTGAATGTTGCCTGGTAGATAGTATAAAGGGCATAAAAGGAGCCATGGGATGAGATGATGTCATTATCTTATCAGAGATTCAATACTGCTATCAGCTTTTACACATAATGTTAAATCATTCGAGGCATCTGTTTGCACAAGTGTTAGATTGTGATGGAAGTCTTAAAAGTGACAGTAAATACATTTATAATGTTATAAAGTTACAATGTAAAATTTTAGATTAGGATAGACACCAGGTTTAAAACAGGCAGATCTGTGAAAATTACCTCTACAAGGATCTCTCGATTGACCAGCACGCAGTTCTCATCAGGAAATGTGTCGCACAGGTGATCGAAGGCCGCCATACTCTCCCTGAAATGACACATTTTATCCGTTTAAATTTAATACCATGTGTTGTGCAGATTTAATATGTGCACTTAATATTGCACAACAGGTTTAGCAACTATTCGTGTCAGGATCAGAAAACACTACCTGCTGATTGCCGCCCAGGTTTTCTTTAGCCGGTAAACAGCATTGGACTGAAGAGCAGATAAGATGGCTCTTAGAGAGGAGAAGTTTCTTAACTGATGGCACTCCTGTAATACAAATAATAATGAAAAACAAATCAGCTTAAAATAGTACAAAATATAAGTCTTGGGCTTCTACATTAGATCAAATATGTACCAACACAGAGTAATACAAATATCTTTAAAACTGATTAAGTAGTTAATCTTAAACATGTCAACAGCTAACCATCTTAACTTGCTCAGCAAAACTGTTTGTAGAATGTTTCTTTTTAGTTGACCTAAAACAAAATAGTGCTCCTTGTGACCGTGCTGAGAACTGCAGAAGTGCAACTCATACTTCCATTATGAAAGGAGAAGCTCAATTCCAGAATGAAAATTTCCTGATAATTTACTCACCCCCATGTCATCCAAGATGGATGGCCAATGGGTTGAAAGTCTAAACTGCAGTTTCAATGCAGCTTTAATAGGCTCAAAATGAAGATCAATCCTCAAAGCTGAGGATTAAGAATCTTATCTAGCAAAGCAATTGGTCATTTTCATCAAATAATACAAATTTATATACTTTTTAAACCACAAATGCTTGTCTCGCATTAGCTCTGTGATGTCTTTATGTCATTGCGTAATCATGTTGGAAAAGTCATGCAAAGTTAGTTCTTCATCTGTGTACTTCGGTTAAAAAAAGATAAAGCAGGGTGACGTTGTTTTACCTTTTTTTGTAAATAGCGTTTGACTTTCTTTTTACTCTTGCTTGTCGTGCTAGTGCAAGACGAGCATTTGTGGATAAAAAGCATTTAAATTTGTATTTTCCTTATATATAAATGATCGTTTCGCTAGACAAGACCCTTATTTCTCGGCTGGGATTGTGGGGAGCCCTTTAAAGCTACACTGAAACTCCAATTTGGACCTTCAACCTATTGGCCACCATTGAAGTCCACTACATTGAGGAAAATCCTAGAATGTTTTCCTCAAAAACCTTAAAGAAGTTCACTTCCAGAACAAAAATTTACAGATAATGTACTCACCCCCTTGTCATCCAAGATGTTCATGTCTTTCTTTCTTCAGTCGTAAAGAAATTAGGTTTTTTGAGGAAAAGATTTCAGGATTTCTCTCCATATAGAGGACTTCTATGGTGCCCCCGGATTTGAACTTCCAAAGTGCAGTTTAAATGCAGCTTCAAAGAGCTCTACACGATCCCAGCTAAGGAAGAAGGGTCTTTTCTAGTGAAACAATTGGTTATTTTCTAAAAAAAAAAAAAAAAAAAGACATTTATATACTTTTAACCTCAAATGCTGTGTATTCTGGTTAAAGACAGTTAGAGTATGTTGAAAAACTCCCATCTCATTTTCTCCTCTAACCTACATTGCTGCAGAAGTATCAACACCGTGTTTACAAAGTGAACATGCAAAGAAGAACTAAAACAGCGATGTAGGGTTAATTTATAGTTGATGAAGCAAATGAAATGGGAGTTTTTTTGACATAACCTTACTGTCACTAAACGGAATACACAGTTAACACAGAGCTAGACAAGACGAGCTTTTGAGGTTAAAAGGTATATAAATTGTATTTTTTGTTTTTTAAATAACTGATTTTTTGCTAGATAAGACCCTTATCCCTATACCGCTAAGAAAGAGCCCGTTGAAGATGCATTTAAACTGCATTTTGAAATTTCAAACTCGGGGGCACCATAGAAGCCTATCATATGGAGAGAAATCCTGAAATGTTTTCCTCAAAAAACACTATTTCTTTACATGAACATCTTGGATGACAAGGGGGTGAGTAAATTATCTGTCAATTTTTGTTCTGGAAGTGAACTTCTCCTTTAATTTCTTTTTGACTGAAGAAAGAAAGACATAAACATCTTGGATGACATGGGGGTGAGTAAATTATCAGGAAATTTTTGTTCTGAAAGTGAACTACTCATTGAACTGTGCTGTGACACATTTTAAAAAACCAATTTGCTTTCACAGACTTGCCTACAGTATGTTTCAGGACTTATACACACCTGAGCCACAGAGATCCACTTCTCAATAATCTTTGCTCTGTGCGCAGCACTGCTATGAGTGCAGGATGGGGAACCGGGAGGTGATGTGGAAGGAGGGCACAGCAGAGAGGTGATAACACAGTTTGTGACGGCATTAAACTGGGCAATGGTGGCACGGACCGTGGGCGCTAGATTCCGATTTTCTTTCTTGTCCCTTTGAGACCAAATGCAGCCGAGGCAATGAAATGGAACCACTTTGACAAAGAGCTCCTGATAAAGAAACACAAGCAGATGAATAAAAGCAGCACTAACCAGCCACAAAGCCACAGTATGTAAATCTTTACACCTACAGCGTCTAATAGCGTGAGCTGCTCAGCAATATCTCTTGCAGGGAAGGCCAATACATCCCCCAGCTCTTCTATGTCCTGTCTTTCCATGGTGTCTTCAGTTGCCTGATTCTCTACAGCAGCTGCGCTAGCTTCTGCTGATGTATCTGCGTGCTTGTCTGTTGAGTCATAAGTTAATGAGCATTGGCTTTTTGGTGTGTATTTGTGTAAGAAAGCTACATTTCAGTTACATTTGGCTTGCCTTCAGTCTGAAATTTTCTGAGAAGCGTATCGGCTTGATGAACCAGCCGTCTGAAACAAAGGCGATGACGCAGATGAACACAGAGCAACCGAAGAGCCTGGTGATCTGGAGAGTCCCGAAGATCCTCTTGATACTCGTCTAACCACAGCCGAATCAGACAGGGCAGAGAACTGCACACACACACACACACACACACACACACACAAAAAACACACATAAATACACTATTTGTCAGCATTGCTTTAGACTAATTAATGAAGCTTTGGGAATAAAATGAGTAATCAAGATGAGTAACCAGTTTCACTTCACTAATAATAGATAATGATTGCACTGGACAACCAGTTTAGTTCATTCTAAAAACAACATTTGACCACAGAATATCACAATTGACCAATCAGACACATTGATTTAACTCACCTCCTGACACAGACGCTGTTGTCCAGATTGGTGACCATGTCCTCTCTAAAGAGACAAGTAAGTTTAAAGTTAATATTCAAAACATTCCTGGGCTAAAGACCTTCAAACGAAGCTTTAGGATTATGAACACTGACACAAATGTGTCACAAGTGCTTTCAAGCTCTCTTACTTTTATTTATGCTTAAACAAAACACAAAGGACTCCCATGGTTTAACAAAAGCGTGACTCTGACATGAGACAAGTCAAGTGAAACCTGTTCTACACTGTGAGGTGTTCTCCTCCATTCCATTGCGTCACTGATTTGTGTGCTGTGACAATGGACCGTCATAATTCCATACCAATCAAAGGTGTCTCTGGGAAATACTCTGAAATTTGGGCTTCCCCCTTCATTTGATTATTCAGTCATTAAGCCTTGTAGAATGTATGCTGTGTATATTCCCTCATGTCTAATTAATGAGGGATGGCTTTGTTTGAAACGGAAGTCAGTCAATATCTTTATGAAGGTACTTGACAAGGAAAATGACAAGCCAGCAATACATATAACGTCATGTGTAATGTGCTACAACATTCCAAATTGGACATTTATTCCTTCCGCCAACAGATAAGGTACAGGTTTGTGGTATATAACCCTGGGTATGACGGGATGTTATGGAAACATTAAATTCAGAGGTACCTTGACACCATCCTTCCCCCATTCAGGTTTTGGAAACAACCCATATCAGTTACTACAGAAAACTTTAAAAACATGACTAGCTACAGTTATTATATAAGGCAACATGAGATCTAAATTTTGGTTCATTCCTCATACAACTGTATGGTATTAGACATAGTATTAGAACACGAGTTCAACACATTTATGGTTCTTATTGGAGCATGACAACCCTAGCTGCTGTTCAATTTTACTGTATGGAAAATAGAAGCTTAAACATTCTGCTAAATCTATTTTAGTGTTTCAAATGAAAAAAAAAAAAAAAAAAAAACGTGTAAATTATATTAAAAATAACACTACTAATTAAAAATTTTTTAATGCTTTTTTTAAAGAAGTCTCTTCTGCTCACCAAGCCTGCATTTATTTGATCCAAAGTCCAGCAAAAACAGTACAATTTTGAAATTGTTTTGCTATTTAAAATATCTGTTTTCTATTTGAATATATTTTAAAATGTAATTTATTCAAAGCTGAATTTTTAGCATCATTACTCCAGTCACGTGATCCTTTAGAAATCATTCTATTATTCTAATTTGCTCTTCAAAAAACTATTATTGTGTTGAAAACAATTTTTTCAGGTTTCTTTGGTGAAAAGAAATTTCAAAAGAAAAGCATTTACCTGAAATATAATTTTTTTTTAACATTATAAATGTCTTTATCAATTTAAAGCATCCTTGCTAAATAAAATGTTAAAATTCTATAATCCCTGCTGTACTTTGGATCAAATAAATGCAGGCTTAGTGAGCGGAAGAGACTTCTTTAAAAAAAAAATTTGACTGGTACTGTACACACACATATATACACATATATATATATATTGGAGTAAAATTTTTATGAAATAAGTGCTTTAGGCTCACCAAGGCTGCATTTATTTGATCAAAAATACAGTAAAAAATGACATATTTTGAAATAATTTTAGAATTTAAAATAACTATTTTCTATGTGAATCTACTTTAAAATGTAATTTATTCCTGTGATGCAAAGCTGAATTTTCAGCATCATTACTCCAGTCTTCAGTGTCACATGATCCTTCAGGGATCATTCTAATATGCTGATTTGGTGCTTAATACTTTTGTGGAAACCATGATGCATTTTCTCAGTTTCCTCATTTATGCTTACCTTTGAAACAGGAGTTCGATGAGAGCATTTGTGCAAGTAAAGGCTCTGTAGGTGGAAAGAAAGATTTGCATGTATTCTGGGTCAGGGCACTCCGGGTTCACCAATTCTGTGACAAGACGCTCCAGAGTGGCTGCTTTAAGCCTGCGGACCTTTAGCGTGCGATACTGCATGAAGCCAAAGGCAGAAGAGTTCTCAGCAGCATCAGGTGGGGGCTGGATGGGTTCTCGGTGAAGAGTTACGCCATAAACGGCCCCGTCTTCCACCTCCTCTCCCCACTCCTGCACCGGGTCCTGGACAAACAGATCATCAGGTTATACATGTTGAACTTGCAGCTGACAAATGGAAAAATACTGTAAAGCTGGATACTATTAAGCAAACACAGAGCTGTTAGGATTCTATTTACAGTTCCCGATTATACCATAGCATTTCATGAGAATTTAGAAAAACATAAATGGCAGTGGATTTGCAGTGGATTTGGCTTCTGCTGTTAACAGCACTGAAATGTAGGTCTTCGACTTACAAAAAAAGAAAAAACAATAAGGCACTGACGACATTTCACTTGTCCAGGAAGAAATATACAAAACAGGAGTTCTTTGCAAAATACAGGCAAATCGTTATCCAAATTACAAGTGAGGAGGAGTGAATATATTTCATCTTCACTGGCTTGCGAAGACTACACATTGTACATTACATTTACGCTCTCTGCAGATACTTTTTCAACAAAATCATGTAGAATACAAAGTTCAAATCATGTTATAACCAAACATTTTTACAGTGCCAAAAATAATAACACCCCTCTTTAATGATGGGTACACAAGAAGACCTGTCATTTTAATTTTAGGGAAAGAAGAAATGTCATTTAAGGTCTTTCATTGTGGAAAACCACAACTAGCTGACAACGAAAATACTCTGGACTTTCTTTACAAAAGTCCTCTTTGGTGGTAAAATGAAGCCATGGTTATTTGCATAGCAAATGCCATATCCCACAATGAAAACAGCTGTGGGCGAATAAAAAAAACACCCTGATAATTTTAAACAAAGATAGACTGTGTAACACACTGGAGTAAATTAAGTCCAGAGTTTTCCTTCCAGGGAAAACAAGGCTGTTGTTGAGCCGGTTGTTGATTAATTCAGATGTGACCAATATTAGATGAGCTCAGGACATATTAGCATACTGTCGTGTCATCTGTTACTGATTCTTGAGACACGGGATGTCCAACTATTTATATGGCATTAGTTTAAAAAAAGAAGCAACAATTATGGATTTCTACTAGAATTTTTAACACAAAATTTGTTTGTTTCTGAATAATAAAAAAAAGAAAAATAGCTATAAAATCACATATGCTTTTTACTTTATGTAAAACAAAATAATTAGTAGTAATAAACAACCATTCGGAAAATTAGGTCCATTTTTTTAAGAAATTAGTACTTTTATGCAGAAAGGATGCATTGCAATAAGTAGAAGTCAAGATTTAAACACATTTATAATGTTACAAAAGATTATGTTTGTAATAAACACTGTTCTTTTGAACTTTTAATTCATCAATAGCACATTTTCATCATTAATAATAAGAAGAAATATTTCTTGAGCACCAAATCAGCACATAAGAACTATTCTGAAGGATGACGTGACACTTAAGACTAGAGTAATAATGCTGAAAATTTAGCATCTGATCACAGGAATAAATTACATTTAAAATATTCAGTATCGGAATAAAAAGTTTTAAATCGTAATAATATTCAACAACATGCTGTTGTACTGCTTCCATGAATTTTTTTGAGTACAAAATACATCTTTAAACATAACAAAAACTTACTGACCCCAAACTTTTGAATGACAAAACTACTGAACTATTAAAGAAAAATGATTTGTTTGTTTTTTTTAAAGCAGCACTTCTATTATAAATAAATGTCCTGTATGTCATTTTTTAAAATGAAGATAATGTAGATAATTTCCCTTATTTTAAGTGGGACCTATTAGCATAGCAACGCCAGAAAATATGTTGCTGAATTAAAAACACTTGTGACATGCCAAATATGTGAGCTGTCAAGTCTCGTGGTGAACATCAAAACAATCACAGCTCTGCCCTGTTTTGTTCTAAGCCTTCAAATCACAGAATATACTCTACATAATATGCAAACCATACTTTTGGAAAAGTTGGTACCTCCAAGTAAACTAAGGGCAGTCTATGCCTCTAACAAATCATCTGCTGTGAAAATCACAAGTGCATTCTTCCCAGAAAAACCAGTCAAGCAAAACAGAGAGCTTTCCAAGCCACAGCCCTGTGTCTGCTGCTCTAAAACTGTGCCATGGAACAAAACACAGGGAATGATGGGGGGAGGAAAAGCTGAAACTAATTACAGGTTAACTGTGAAACAGGACACTGTAAATGTCTCCAATCAACAGGTGGGTCTGAGAACAAACACAAAAATCAGTTCTTTTGTCAGACTCCCGAGGGAAAAGTGAAGCGCACCGCACCCTCTCCTGGGCACGTATTACATGTAACCCTGGTCAAGAGCTGATTAAACGCTTTCCTGAAGCCAATATCACGTCTAATTGTAAACCCTTTGAGGTTTTTGTGACAGTATTGTGATGTCCGGAAAAGAAAGAACAGGAAATACTGCATTTTCTAAAGCATTACAGTGCGGAGAAACAATAACACTGCGCCTCGAAACACCTTGTACAACAACAAATCGCGTTTCCAAATCAAATATTTGCTTTTTCTCTAGTCTTATTTCTAAATAAATATTAAACAGAATTAACATCCTTGATGAAAACACATGATCAAGTAAGCGACTTACCATCGTGAACTCAAATTTTCCCATGTTTCCAGCTCTCTAGTTCTTCAGCAGTATGATCAAGTAGTGTAATAAATCCATCAGCGCAGCAAAAACGTTGTAAACTATATTAACGTTACTTAGTCAGCTAATGTCGAACTTGACTGTCATGTCTAGAGAGCTGCTGGAAATGGATAACTTTGCGAAGTGAGGTTTAATTAAGAACTCCAGTGAGGATAAAGTCAACGTAACGTTACTGTACATTTCATAGAGTACTGTTTATTGTCATCAAATATACAACGCTCTAGTGGAAAATTAAATCCGTGACTTGAGAAAATTATTATATCTATGATTATGTCTGTCTTTTAGCTGTCCATATAGCTCACAGCTCACCTGTCAAGCGCTTTAAACGAATGGGTTGGTCTTCCTACGTAGGCAATTACGTCGGGAATGACGAACGCGGCGCCTCATTAATATTAATTAGAACGTTCGCTGATTCATACTATGGAGAAGGCTTGATTTTTGAATATTAAGTACGTTGCGTGAAACGCCTCGGGAAGTTTACCAAACAACTTCGCATCGCTTGCTCTGAGCCTTGGTCATAGTAAGATTCATAACGTTTGGAAGTGTGGAAATCAACGTTACTTCATTTTAAATAGAAAATTAAGATTAAGACTGAAATATTTTAACTTACCATCTACTTCAGAGAGTTCTTGGTATAAAAATGTAAGCAAAATACAAGAAAAAGATTTAGGGGAATGCACTTTTTGCACTTGCGTCATGGTTTGATCAGTTACCCGGCCATATTGGAGATAACTGATATAACAAAAGGTTATTTATGCCTATGGAAAAAACATGTGGAAGCTGCTAAACCATGTAGAGAAGGACTTAATAAGCAGGAAAGGGTGCAATATTTTGGCAAACTAAAGTTAATAGGTGGTAAAGATATGTACAAGCAGTTTTAAGCAAGCTATTAGCCTAATATTTTACCTACCTGACCGGAAATGATAAGAACAAACTCGAATGTTGTCAAGATCCTTGCTCTGAAAATCCTGGTTCAGTTTGGCCAACCACAAAGGCCTTTTGTACTATTTTTTGCACTCTTTTCCTTGATTAGTTATAACTTTTGGCAGCCTATAGCACTGTAAATGTTTTTTCCCGGTCTGACCGATTAGTAAAGCCCAAAACATGACAATAATTGACCATTTTCAGCAGCTATAATCAGCAAAATATATGAGTTTCGTTCGATTCAGTGGCATTGTTTACATTCAGTGCCATCAATACGGCCGATTGATGATGGGTCGTGAACACTATATCCAAAATCAAAAGCAGCAACTAATATAAACTAATTGAGACTAATAGACTTACAGTGCCTTGCAAAAGTATTCATACCCCTTACTTTTTGTCACATTTTGTTTGTTGCAGCATTATGTTAACTGCTTTAAATTAGTTTTTCTAGTCTGCACCGATAGCCGTGTGGTTAGCGCGCCGACATATAGCGCTGTTGTGCTCCGAATCCTGACTCGAGGGCCTTTCCCGATCCCGCCCCCTATCTCTCTCCCACTTCGCTTCCTGTCCTATCTGATCTGTCCTATCACAATAAAAGCAAAAAGGCCAAAAAATAAATCTAAAAAAAAAAAAAAGTTTTTCCCCACATCAATTTACACTCCATACACCATAATAATGACAAAGCAAAAACCAGATTTGCTAATTTTACAAATTTATTAAATATAAAACACTGAAATAAGTACATTGCATAAGTATTCATACCCTTAACTCAGTACATAGTTGAAGCACCTTTACAGCCTCAAGTCTTTTTGGGTATGATGTGACAAGCTTTGCACATCTGCATTTGGCAATTATCTGCCATTCTTTGCCTCACCTTTTCACCTCTCAAGCTCTGTCAGCTTGGATGGGGGCTGGCAGACATTTTCTAGAGTCCTAGTTGTTCCAAACGTCTTCCATTATGGATAATGGAGGCTAAATGCTTCTGTGAACCTTCAATGCAGCAGATTTTTTTCTGAACTCTTCCCTAGATCATTGCCTTAACGCAAGACTGTCACTGAGCTCTACAGGCAGTTATCTTGACCTCAGGACTTGGTTTTTGCTCTGATATGCATTTTCAGCTGTTAGACCTTTTCTGAGAGGTGTGTGCCTTTCTAAATCATACTCATTCAAATGAATTTGCCACAGTTTAACCCCTTAAGCTCTGCGGCTATTTGGGGGATTTCCGCCTGCATTTGGCCTACCTAAATTCAAATGGTTCCCCTATACACATACAATGGAGGAAATTTAAAAAAATGGTTTCATTGTATAGAAAACCTTTTAAACTACATAATATCAGTGTAATTATTTATAAATAACATTATATAGGTTTCAAATATTACAATAAAAACAAAAAAAACATAGGCGCTTTTTGATTTTTTTTTTCAAAAGTTTTTTTTTAAAGTCTGTAACTCAGGATTTAGGTGTCTCAGTTCTTTGCAAATTGTTTTGTTTGATTCCACTAGGTCTCAGGATATACCAGAAAAAAGATTTTTTCATATAACAGTTTCTAATAGAAAGTTATTGAATTATAACCGAAGGGAGTCGCATTGCCCCTTTTCCCCCTATTTCCCCACTTTTTCCCCCCTAAAAGTATACTTCTGTTTCTTAGCAAAAACAGGTTTTATAAAGCATATTACCCCTTAGAATACTATTTTACTATGTACCATAGCACTTTTCATGATTATTGACTGAATTATGTTTCATTTTTATGTTTGCCTGTGTATTTACTGAAACACCTACTGTACTTTATTGTCAATATTCAATATACACTCAATACATAGCTTAGCAGATTGTTTTGGTGTCCTTTACGTTTCAAAGTAATTATAGGAATAAAACAAACCTGAATAGAAGCGCTGTTATACTTATAGACGCGCTTATGAGCCGCGGATCCTCTGCTCTCCATGGAAACGGCCCGTTATTTATTCATTTAGCGTCTATTTTTGATAATGGAGACCGCTATATTCCTCTGAGACATTATATCTACACTCAAAGAGTCCAAAAACTACATATCCCACAATTCCCCGAACCGTCGAAGCATCTTGTGTGACCCGGAACCTCTCCATGACACTTCTTCTTCTACGCGCTGGATATGCGTCTGTGTCATCGTTCACAGCTTTGTTCAGCACAGCGGGCGGCCGGAGAGTGTAATCTGATCTACTGAGACGCTCTGAGCGCGGCCGCAGACACACACGCAGCTGCTTGAGCGGCTCAGAGCGCACACACATAAGAGCGCAACTGGATGGAAAAGCGCGTCTGGCAAAACAACGGATTTCTCAGCAATGAAGCAACGCAGAAACGTGAGAATGGTCTCGTTTGAAAGAAGAGATCCTAATCTAAAAGATAAAATGGCTTTTTGTTTAGTTTGTGGCTATTTGCGGCTAACTGAAGCAGTAGAATATGGAGGAAAGTTATAGAATATGTCATTTTACTCTTGAGGTAATATTCTGACATCGCGATTCGATTGAAGATTATTTGATCTCTGTTTATCACACAATAAAATGATTATATGGTATATATTATATTAAGATTATATGGTCAGAATCTTGAGAAAGAGAGCTTTCTTGTGATATATGACTTGTCTGTTTTGAGAAAAATATAAGAAATACACATTCTTTGTAATAATTCTTCATAATCGTTAGGCGGAAATTTGTGTTTGGAACAACATAAATTCTAAGCATAATTTTACTACTTTATGAATCATAAAACTAGAAGTTATGGTATTCCTAGTAAAGGGGAGACTCTAAGCTTTCAAATGAGATCATTTATGGGCTGATACTATATGAGGAAGGTCATGTAAATGAAGCAGCAACATTTTGAAACAATTTTGAAACACTTTTTATTATATTCTGACATCGCGATTCAATTGAAGATTATTCGATCTGTGTTTGTCACACAATAAAATGATTTATATGGTCAGATTCTTGAGAATAAGAGCTTTCTTGTGATATATGACTTGTCTGTTTTGAGAAAAATATAAGAAAAACACATTCTTTGTAAGAATTCTTCACAATTGTTAGGCGGAAATTTGTGTGTGGAACAACATAAATTCTAAGCATAATTTTACTACTTTATGAATCATAAAACTAGAAGTTATGGTATTCCTCGTAAAGAGGAGACTCTAAGCTTTCAAATGAGACCATATTTGGGCTGATACTATATGAGGAAGGTCATGTAAATGAAGCAGCAACATTTTGAAACACTTTTCCGCAGAGTTTAAGAGGTTAACTCCACTCGAAGTGTAGTAACATCTAGAAGCAATATGTATGCTCCTGAGCTAAATTTCGAGTGTCCCAGAAAAGGGTATGAATACTTATGCAACGGGATCTTTTCAGTTTTTTTATTTTTAATAAATTTGCAAAAATGTTAAAAACCTATTTTTTGCTTAGCCATTATAGAGTAGGTAGATTGATGTGGGGAAAAAAGTAATTTAAAGTAGTTTAACATAAGGCAGCAACATAACACAATCTGAAAAAAATGAAGGGGTATGAATAATTTAGCAAGGCACTGTATATAAGTAACATGCAGCATAATTCAGAATCTTAAATATTTTTCTATTAAATTTTACATCATGATGTTTCTTTGTTTATGTCAAGTTTAAATCGCATCGTGTTGATCCACTGGCAAGTACAACTGCAGACTATTTTATCCAGGAAAAGTACAAATGACTCAGACGGCACTACGCAGATCTTTAAATGAATAATAGTGAACATTGTATGAAATGCCTATTTACAAAGCCCATACACGCACTCTCTATATATGATACAATGAGCGGTTTGTTGGTTTCTGGGTATAGAGAGTTCATTAATGTCTTTCTGTTCTCTCTGACGAAAATCTGTGAATGTGCAATGGCATCCCAGCACAACACCCCACGCTCACAGAGACACTACAACATAACAATAAGTGACGCACACTACTGAACTCTTACTGAGAGACCACAATCATCACGATCAAGGTATTTATGCACATCCACGAACAATACAACTTATTACTGAGACAGAGATCACATGCTGATGTGTGTGCATTCACACTCCAACAAACATCTCTTGTACTTCATTTTAAATCAAATTCACTGGTGCACTGGTAAGTATTAACACCTGGTTGAATAGCTAACACCGCCAAAAAAACCTTACATGCCAGCAATGTTAAAATACTTCTCATTATTGACATGCTTAGTAACATTCTTGTCAAGTAACACCCTTGAAGTAGATACATTTTTAACATTTTAACAATTTTTAACCTCTCAGCATGTAGTGAGATACCTAAACCACCTTTTCCCCTTAACCCATAATTTTACTTTTGTTGTTAAGACAACATACACTAATATGCAAATTTTGGGGGGCTGGTAATATTTGACATGTATTTGATCAAAATACAGTAAAACAGTAATATTGCTATTTATTCCTGTAATGCAAATCATCATTACTCTAGTCTTTAGAAATAATTTTAATATATATATATATATATTTTTTTTTTGGAAAGAAATCATAGAAATTTAGCAAGACTGCTTAAAATTGATCAAAAGTGATGATATAGACATTTATAATGTTTCAAAAGATTTCTATTTCAGATAAATGCTGTTCTTCTCACTTTTCTATTCATCAAAGAAACCTAAACAAATTCTGCTTAGCTGTTTTCAATATAATTATAATATTGACAACATAATAATAATAAAAATGTTTTTCAGAATGATTTTGAAGGATCATGTGACTGGAGTAATGATGCTAAAAATTCAGCTTTGAAATCACAGGAATAAATTAAATTTTAAAATATATTCAAATAGAAAACAGTTATTTTAAATAGTAAAAATATTTCAAAATTTGACTGTTTTTGCTGGACTTCGGATCAAATAAATGCAGGATTGGTGAGCAGAAGAAACTTCTTTAAAAAACATTAAAAATCGTACTGTTCAAAAACTTTTGACTGGTAGTGTACATTTTATCAAGATTATAAAGAGAAAACTTTTGTAACATTATACACTATAGCATTCAAAGCTTAGCGGTCAGTATTTGTTTTTTTAATAAATTATAGAAATGAATTCTTTTATTTAGCAAGGATGCTTTAAATTGATCAAAAGTGATGATAAAGACATTTATAATGTTACAAAAGATGTCTATTTCAGATAAATGCTGTTCTTCTCACTTTTCTATTCATCAAAGAAACCTGAAAAAAATCTGCTTAGCTGTTTTCAACATAATTATAATATTGACAACATAGTAATAATAAAAATATGTTTAGAATGATTTTTGAAGGATCATGTGACTGGAGTATTGATGCTAAAAATTCAGCTTTGAAATCACAGGAATAAATTACATTTTAAAATATATTCAAATAGAAAACAGTTATTTTAAATAGTAAAAATATTTCAAATTTTGACTGTTTTTGCTGGACTTCGGATCAAATAAATGCAGGATTGGTGAGCAGAAGAAACTTCTTTAAAAAACATTAAAAATCGTACTGTTCAAAAACTTTTGACTGGTAGTGTACATTTTATCAAGATTATAAAGAGAAAACTTTTGTAACATTATACACTATAGCATTCAAAGCTTGGCGGTCAGTATTGGTTTTTTAATAAATTATAGAAATGAATTCTTTTATTTAGCAAGGATGCTTTAAATTGATCAAAAGTGATGATAAAGACATTTATAATGTTACAAAAGATGTCTATTTCAGATAAATGCTGTTCTTCTCACTTTTCTATTCATCAAAAAAACCTGAAAAAAATCTGCTTAGCTGTTTTCAACATAATTATAATATTGACAACATAGTAATGATAAAAATATGTTTAGAATGATTTTTGAAGGATCATGTGACTGGAGTAATGATGCTAAAAATTCAGCTTTGAAATCACAGGAATAAATTACATTTTAAAATATATTCAAATAGAAAACAGTTATTTTAAATAGTAAAAATATTTCAAATTTTGACTGTTTTTGCTGGACTTAGGATCAAATAAATGCAGGATTAGTGAGCAGAAAAAACTTCTTTAAAAAAACATTAAAAATGGTACTGTTCAAAAACTTTTGACTGGTAGTGTACATTTTATCAAGATTATAAAGAGAAAGCTTTTGTAACATTATAAATGTCTTCCCTGTCACTTTTAATCAACTGAATGTGTCCTTGCTTAATATTCATTTCTTAAAAATCTTAAAGTTTGAACGGTTGCGTAAACTCAATCTCTGGACTATATTTCATATATTGCAATCAACAAATATATATTAGAGGATTTGAAGTGATAGATATACTCTTGGCTGTTTTACTGTTGTTCTGTCCAAGCTCAATTCTAGCCAGCTCTGGATGGTTATACTTTATACAGCCTATTTTGTAAGCTGCTTTGCATTGAAGAGCATACTAAATGAATAAATGCAAATGTAATTGTCAATAGCGCACCATCAGCACTGACCTCACTGCGTTCCTCAAGGTCCAGCAGATGGAAGCTCCTGAGCCAAACGCCGGGCTCCTCGTCCATCTGTACATCCACATGATGCCCAGTCTGCCACAGCAGATGCCTCATTCGTCCCAGTCGTGCCCGCAGACCTTTCTCTCCCCCAGACACCACCAGAGAGGACCTCATCCTTTACCCAAATCACACACCAGCTTCCTCCATGACCAGCAGATACATGTCAGCCATGTTAGTTGGCTTCAACAAGCATTCATTAACAGAAGTGTGGAGCTTCTACTAATAACTAATTCTGCATTAACTAAATAATAACTAACTAAACAATTAAATAACTGAAATAAATCAATCAATACATACATACAAACATATGCTGGTCATTTTAGGTTGTAACAATGTTTGAAATATATACACATTTTAAGTTTTGTTGTTGTTGTGAAATCTCTTAATTAAGTAAAATTACCTGTAAATGTAATAATTCTAAGAAGGTGAATTTTTATTAAAAAGAGACTGTGGTCTACCAACAGTTTATAGTCTTCCAAAGTTTTTATTTTATTCAACTTCTTCCAAAAGCAAAAGATTTGTTAATTTTAGTTAAAGTTTTTGTCATTTAAAAAAAAAAAAAAAAGAAGTCTCTTCTGCTCATCAAGCCTGCATTTATTTGATCCAAAGTACAGCAAAAACAGTACAATTTTTAAATATTTTTTACTATAAAACAACTGTTTTCTATTTGAATATATTTTAAAATGTCATTTATTCCTGTGATTTCAAAGCTGAATTTTTAGCATTATTACTCCAGTCTTTAGTGTCACATAATCCTTCAGAAATCATTCTAATATTCTGACCTGCTGCTCAAAAAACATTTATTATTGTTGAAAACAGCTGAGTAGAATTTGTCAAGTTTTTTCGATGAATAGAAAGTTCAGAAGAACAGCATTTATCTAAAATATAAATCTTTTGTAACATTATAAATGTTTTTATTGTCACTTTTGACCTTGCTAAATTAAAATTTTTATTTCTTTATTTTTTTTTTCTCAAAAAGTAAAAAACAATTATACTGACTCCAAGCTTTTGAATGGTTTAGTGTATAATGCTGCAAAAGCTTTTTATTTCAGATAAATGCTAAACTTTGGATCTTTCTATTTCTATCAAAGAATATTAAATATTGATAATAAAAAAAAATTCTTGAACAGCAAATCAGAATATTAGATGTGACACTGAAGACTGGAGTAATGATACTGAAAATTTAGCTTTGGATCACATCTCATATATTGATATAGAAAGCAGCTATTTTGAATAGTAAAAAATACAATATTACTGCTTCTGCTGTATTTTGAATCAAATAAATGCAGGCTTGGTGAATAGAAGAGAATTCTTAAAAAAAAACAAAAAAACATTACAATTCTTTCTGTTCAAAAACTTATGACTGGTAGTGTACATTTTAAATTAATTTTAATATTAGCTTGTTATTTTAGTACATTAAATGAAACTAAATTAAAGTGAAATATTACCCTGGCAACTAGCTAAAATAAAAATGTTTTATATTTTATTTTTATTTCAACATTTCATTTTTTATGGTTTTAGTTTTAGTTAACTATAATAATGAATAAGACCATTGAAATAAGACTAAAACCTCAAGGCTTTACAAGTCTTAAAAGTTATATTTTATCCTATAATTTGTTGTAGTTTAATGGCATGTTATGTTGATAAATGCAATTTTATCATTTATTTTATTTATTGTCATTTTAATATTTTATTAATATTATCATAATATAACTTTGGATGTTATGTAAACATTAATGTAAGTCAATAATTTAATTTCTATTTAAAATGACATTAATTAATTGTTTGGAATGTAAGAGACTTGCGAAAAACAGCTTTAACTCTAGTGAAATACAGGATGAGCTACTCACTGTGGAAGATGCTCCTTATCCTGTTTGTGGTGGATCAGCTCCTAATAATCCATGTTTGTACTCTGCTAAAACAAGGAGAGAGGGTGTCACGACCTTCCAGAAAGATCCTGATCTAAATGACTGATCAGATCTAAAAAACTGAACACTTTCTAATGTCTTCAGCAGAAGAGACTGAACTCAGGAGGTCATCTAAACTTAAGTAACCCTGCATTTCTCATCCGTCCATCTCTAAATATCTCCATGCTTACTAACATGCTCAAACTCACACAATAATCTGATTGTTACACAAACTAATTGGGCTGTCAGTTCAGCTTATTCCACCCAGTGCATGCAATCTCTTGTTTTTCTGACAGTCTTTTGTTGTACATGTTAATTAGCAGTAATAGTACAGTTCAGTGTTGTTGTGGGTTTGTCTGTAGAAGACTGAATAAACTAGTAAAAGTGCACAATGCTAAGCACATTAAACGTTAAATAAATGAGATACCAAAAAAGTGATTACTCCAAAAGAAAAAAAGTGACCACATGTGCCCTACTAAGGGAACTAATACCACAACACAGATTGTAGGTGTATCTATTAAAACTTTAAGATGTTCTGTTGTGTTCTGAACAGTTCTGAACGATATTTAATAATAAAGTACACAATATTCTCTTATGACAATCAAAAGTTTGCCCGAGTTAAAGCAGAAACCTCAAAACCCTTTAAACAGCGTTCAATTTCAAGTACCTGCAAATCTCACCGTTGTAAACAAAGAAACAGGCCTTCTCCTCTCAGATTTACAATCCATACCGTCTCCTCCTTTTAACTTATTTTCGAGCACAAACGCGCGTTCTATAAGAAAAACTCACTTTTGTTTTTAAATTTGGCGAAGAAAAATAAAACTTTGACGTTTATGAGAAGTAAAATCGTGCGGTTGTGCGTATACTTCAACCTCGCGCGGTTACCAGACTGCATTGGTAAGATGTTATGAAATAGCAGAAAAGGAAATGTCATCGCTTATTAAGTGTATGATTCAGACTAAAAACAAAACAATGTATTCATATACTGAATCACAACCATTAATGCCTCATTAATTAACGAGATATTCTTGGCTTTCTTTGGCTGTAAATAAGTCGTTTTGGATATTGACATGCTAGGTCAGTTTTGTGTTATAGCCTATAATTTAATTCACAAAGATCCTTTAATTCTTTTTTAACTTATAGGTTAATAAAGTGTCCCATATTTGTTGAATGTGGCGTTTATAAAATAAAAAAAACACTATGTCTGAATAAAAAAGCACACACATTTCTCTTTATAAGTCTTAGTTTAATGTGAGGTTTATGCACATTGCACAAGTGTATCATCAAAACCTGTGAATATCTGACAATTACACTAACTAGCCTGTGATTCCTCTGCAAGGTTTCATATTTATTTACTTATGGAAGATAGCAGAAAATGACAGCTAAATCAGCAGTGATTTAATTTGATTACAATTGTGAATAAAGATTCATGAATGCTGATAATTACTGTAGCTAGAAAAAGGGACATAATGGGGGTGATGATGAAACCATGACATGCACAGAAAGGAAGCATAGATTTGAACTATTATCTCGTAAGTGCATGTTTCAGTACTAATGGCAGCGAGGCCTTATGAAACACACACAAACACCCGCTCACACCCTGGTGTACAGCTCAGCCGCTTACGCTGTTATCTGCTTCAGTGCCTTCTGAGTCTTATATAACAAGGTCAGGGAGGGTAAATGATCTAGACAGTGAACCTGTACAAGGAAATGTTATTCTTTATAACTTTAACACAGTACGCTACCATTCAAAAGTTTGGAGTGGTTTTTAAATGCTATCTTTCCTTAATTCACCCATGCATTTATTTTAAAATACAGTAATGACAGTAATATTGTCACATGATCATTCAGAAATCATTCTAATATGCTGATTTGCTGATTTCCCCCCCAAGATTCTTTAATGAATAGAAAGTGCAAAAGAACAGCAATATTTTAGTCATTTGTAACACCATTAATGTCACTGACAGTGTACATGTATGCAGTAAATCAATAGAGGGATCCACAGGACATTTTTCAAATTCTTTGATGAGATGGAATTTGTGTCTTATCTTCACACAGGTGTCATGTGAGAAATGAGATCTTCAACAGGCGTCACGTTAGAGTCATGAGTCGTCTTGCACGTAAGTAATCATGCGTGCAAACAACTTCAGCAGCTAATGCATTTATTATAATCAAACAGTACAGTAGCTCAAGAATTCATTTCTTTTTTTAAGCATGAATGCACAGACATACAGCTTCCAGGAAATGTGTTGCTACAGCTGATCATGTTTTTTTACCGGGTCAGATGTTTATTAACTCTCCTATGACTAAATTAGATCAGAGTTGGCCTTTCCTCTTTTTGATGCGAGTTTTCCTCCTGGTGTTGGCGTCAATGATAGACTGCGACTGGTGTTTCAGTGTGACACGGTTAGTGACATCACCATCATCAACGCCGCTGTCCTCCTCATCTGTTGACAGAAATGACATGCAGGTGTGTATTATGTCACCTTTGTCTATGTCACCAATATCAGTTCTGATATTGTTTCTTTTATATGGATCAAGTACCAGTAGGTCAGTCTCTGAGTCACACACACAATCACACATAAAGAAAATCTGACTTCTAATCCACCAACACTCTAGGAAGGTGAGCTTTAAAGTACCTCACAGGGTACAGACAGAAGAAAGTACTCGACCAAGAGAGCACAGGTTAACATCTACTTGATAAGAGGAAGCTTTTAAACTGTGTACCAGAGCAAAACATCATGGCCATGCCTGTCAAGAGCTTTCCAAGTTTACAAACCAGTGATCACTAGTGCAAATAAGAGTATCTAGGATAAAGAAATAGAATTTAAAAATGCTTAAAAACAATATGTTAAGTTTTTACAGTTGAAGTCAAAAGTTTACATGCACCTTGCAGAATCTGCAAAATGTTAATTATTTTACCAAAATAAGAGGGATCATACAGAATGCAGAATTATTTTTATTTACTACTGACCTAAATAAGATTTTTTTTGTTTAATGATAGTTGTTCATGAGTCCCTTGTTAGTTCTGAACAGTTAAACTGCCCGCTGTTCTTTAGAAAAATTCTTCAGGACCCACAAATTCTTTGGTTTTTCAGCGTTTTTGTGTATTTAAACCCTTTTTTAACAATGACTGTTTGATTTTGAGATCCATCTTTTTACACTGAGGACAACTGAGGGACTCATATGTAACTATTACGGCTATAATCCAGAAGGAAACACAATGCATTATGAGCCTGGGGGTGAAAACTTTTAGAATTTGAAGATCAGGGAAACACGTATCTTTGTAGCTTCTGAAGGGCCGTTAAAAAAAAAAAAATTCATTCTGTTCAAAAGTTTTCAAACCCGCCAAAATTAAAACTACATTACAACTATGACAAAAAAATTTACTTTGAATATAAGTGTCAACATGACACTTATATTTTAAACAATTTATCTTATAATTTTACATTTTAATCTAATTTGTTTGTATTTTTATCTCATTATTATTAATTAGCACTTCATATTTTTGACTTTTTATGTCATATTTTTGATTTTTTTTAATTTCATTATGATTTACCAAAACATGATTGTTTTTCTTATGCGTCAGAAATAGGATGCCATGGAAATACGAAGTAGTGTCTCACCATCAAAAAAGTCCTGTTTCTGGGCCTCAGGCAGCTGAATGCGAGTGTTGTACTGGGGTAGCTTTCCTGCTATTCTGGCATGGAACTGCAGGACGACATAAAAAACAACAGTAAAATATTAGTAAAGGTTATTTAATAGCTTACAAAAAATCAAATGTGACACATTTTCCTAAAGTAAACAAAACAGTTAACGTAGCATTAATATGTTTCACAAGTGACACATCCTCAACAAGCCAAAATATAATTACACCAACATGACTAATCAGTGTTCCTCACCTCTTCTTCCTCTAACTCCTTCATGATGGTTGCCAGATCTTTGCCCTGTAGTTCTTCCTTTAGCAGTTTCAGTTTCTGATCAGCCTCAGACATCAGCTGTAACATGTGTTCTTCTGAGTCTAGAGGCAGCTGTGATGCAGGAGCCTTCATCTGCCAAAAACCACAGAAAATGTTTAGATATTTATAATGTCTGCTCAGTTACAATATTTCTAATGCAATTTATATATTTTATTCAAACAATATTCTTATATACCACCATTCAAATTTTAAGGGCAGATTTCTAATTCAAATTTTTAATAAGACGAAAAAAATGTAATGTTACAAAATATTTCTATTTCAAATAAATGTTATTTTCAGTTTTCTATTCATCAAATAATCCAAATATAAATATTAAGCACAACTGTTTTCAACATTATTAATAGGAAAAGTTTTTGAGTTTTCTGAATGATTTCTAAAGGATCATGTGACACTAAACATTGAAGTAATGGCTGAGGAAAATTCAGCTTTGCGTCACAGGAATAAATTCAGTTTTTAAACATTAAAATAGAAAACAGTTATTTTAAATTGTATAAATATATCACAATATTATTGTTTTTACTGTGCTCTTGATTAAAAAAAAAAATCAGCCTTTGTGAGTATAAGAGACTTTCAAAAACATTAAAAAAATCTAAACTTTTGAGCAGTAGAATACATACCAGTATGGTGTACTATAAAACATACTATACCTTTCAGAAATCCTGTACCAGAATTAAAATACAGTCATTCAATTTAAACTGTATATAGTATTGACATGCAAATAAGTTATTCAATTATAACCAAGTCTTTTGCTTTGTCTAACAGCCTGTTTAATTTTAAGGGTCACAGAGAGAGTGGAAAAGGTCAGCTAAATTACAAACAAATGAAACTATTATTGGTTACTGGTGCATGAAACCATGACTAACATTATAAATGGACCTCAGGGAAGAAAATCAAGTGTGAAAAAAAGTAATGACCCCTTTAAATTCTAGAAAACTGAAATTCGTAGAAACTCCCAATTATTACCCAGATGACGAAAATAACATGTTTTGTGGAGCATGTTTAATGTATTTGACAAAATTCATTAGTACCAGTGGTATGTGCTGTAATTTGTCGCTGAGCTGCTGCACTCCTGCTTTGACAGTGTTTAGTGAATGTGTGAGTCTGTCCAGGCCATCTTTAGCTGCATCACGATGCTCCTGCTCTTGCTGCAGGTCACGCTCACATTCCTGCAGCATCTGCCGGATACTGAACAATCAAACATATGGCCAAAAGAGAATTAGAGAGCTAACCGATGACAATAAAGTTATTATATCATGCCACTGAGAAAGTGTAAAGGCTTAAAGCATTCAGTCACAATAACAGAGCATGTCAAGTGATACTCCAGTATTCATACAGCATACAATGTCAGCTCTCACCTTGAGAATTCAGTTTCTCTTGAGTATTTTACATCCTGAAACTGAGTCTGTGATGTATTCCTCTCTTCCTTCAGTTCAAGCAGCATTCTTTCATTTTCTGCTTTCATCTTCTCCAAATGGTCCTGCGTTTCTCCCTGGGAGATAAACCTGTCCACTATTTCCTATAAGAGACATCATGAATAAACACATGCTCAACACAAGAACTTCTTACCTGAGCATAATAAAGCAATCTAAATACAGTTGAAGTCAAAAGTTTACATACACTTTTCAGAATCTGCAAAATGTTAAGAAGGATGATACAAAACGCATGCTATTTTTTTTATTTAGTACTAAGTAAGATGTTTCACATAAAATATGTTTACTTATAGTCCATAAGAGAAAATAATAGTTGAATTTATAAAAATGACCCTGTTCAAAAGTTGATTTTAAAAAATGTGTTGTTTCCTGAATGATCCACAGCTGTCTTTTTTGTTTAATGATAGTTGTTCATGAGTCCTGTGTTTGTCTTGAACAGTTAAACTGCCCGCTGTTCTTCAGAAAAATCCTTTAGGTCCCACAAATTCTTTGGTTGTTCGGCATTTTTGTGTATTTTAACCCTTTCCAACAATGACTGTATGATTTTGAGATCAATTTTTTCACACAGAGGACAACTGAGAGATTCATATCCAACTATTACAGAAGGTTCAAATGCTCACTGATGCTTCAGAAGGAAAGACAATGCATTAAGAGCTGGGGGGTGAAAACCTTTTTGAATTTGAAGATCAGGGTAAATTTAACTTATTTTGTCTTCTGGTGAACATGAAAGTATCCTCTGTATATTCTGAAGAGCAGTACTAAATGAAAAAAGGTATCTAGGCAAAATAAGAAAAAGTACACATCCTTATTCCGTTCAAAAGTTTTCACCCCCAGCTCTTAATGCATTGTTTTTTTTTCTTCTGAAGCATCATTGAGTGTTTGAAACGTTTGTAAGTTGATTATGAGTCCCTCAGTTGTCCTCAGTGTGAAAAGATGGATCTCAAAATCATACAGTCATTGTTGGAAAGGGTTTAAACAAATAGGCTGAAAACAGAAAAAATCAGTGGGACCTGAAGAAGTTTTCTTTGTGCACAAAAATTATTCTCTTCATAAAATTAAGGTTGAATCACTGATGTCACATGGACTATTTTAACAATGTCCCTACTACCTTTCTGGGACTTGAACATATCAGTTGTGTTGCTGTCTATGCTGACTTCATCAAAAATGTCTTAATTTTTGTTCCAAAGATGAACGAAGGTCTTATTGGTTTGGAACATCATAGGGGTGACAGAATTTTCATTTATGGGTGAATTATCCCTTTAAAATATTACCATCAATTTAAAAAAGTTTTTTCTCATGTTAACAATTTCGAGGCCTAAGAAATCTTTTAATACAGTAGGCTTTATAGGGTTAATATTGTCTGCCCTCACCTGTGAGTCTGTGACTCCAGTGGCCTCTTTGGCATGCTGGAAAGCTTCCTCAAAAGTCGAGATGGATTCTTCTTCTTCCCCTACTGTGGCGGGACTGCGTGGGGCTTCACTGCTCAGCTCATCAGGGTTCATGGTCGCCCACTGGGGCTGGATGTGACAGATGGAAAGGGAATGGAGAGAACACAGTTGGTTAAACTTGACAAAATCGAATTAGAGACTTTTGGTCAAACGGAGAAGTCTAATATAATTAATTCAGTATTAAAAACAATCAGTTGCAAGTCCAGTCTCCTGTGCACTTCACGCAAGAAGTTCTATAAGTACGACACATATTTCTATGCTTTTTACTGCGTTGTTAGCTGTACTCTAGTTGCTGTAGATGTAATTGCTTACTCTTCTCTTCATCTTCTCTGCCTGAGCCATCCTCTCCTCTGCCTGCTTCTTGTAGCGAGAGAGAATTTTCTCTCTTTCTCTGCGCTCTCTGTACACCTGCTCCTCCTGGAGCTGTAGTTCAGCCTGGACACACACACATTACTGTCAGCATTACTTGGATGACCTTTACCTTGGCATGCTTACACATACGCTTGCTTTATTGTCTCATTAAATTGTTCAATTATTCATTAAATGCTTTGTCTTTACCTTGGCTGCATCCTTGAACAGGAGAACGTTGTTGTTCATGACCTGTAGGTCTTTGAGCACTTGTGTCTGCCAATAGACCTCAGTCTCCATCCTGTCCAGCTGTGGTTGAAATGTAAAACTTTCTTCCTGAATAAACAGAACAGAAGTGAATTAAAAAATGTCGTTATAATAACATACACTACCTTTGAAAAGTTTGGGATTGGCAACATTTTTTATTGTTTTTGAAAAAGTATTTTATGCTTACTAAGGCTGCATTTCTTTGATAAAAATACAGTAAAAACAGTAAGTGATACTGTAATATAATTTTAATAATTGCTTTCTTTTTTCCCATTACCTAAACTACCAGTCAAAGGTTTGGCCACACTTCCCCATTCTCTTTGATGGGTAAGTGTTTCCAAACTTTTGACTGGTAGTGTATATGTGACCCTGAACCACAAAACCAGTCATAAGGCCTTTTTTATTTAATTTACAACTATTTGAAAATCTAGAATCTGAGGGTGAAACAAATCAAAATATTGAGAAAATTGTCTTTAAAGTTGTCCAAATGAAGTTCTAGCAATGCATATTACTAATAAAAAATTACGTTTTGATACATTTATTGTAGGAAGTTTACTAAATATCTTAATGGAACATAATCTTTACTTAATACACTAATGATTTTTGGCATTTAAAAAAATTATAATTTTGACCCAAACAATGTATTGTTAGTTCTTGCTACAAATATACCTGTGCGACTTAAGACTGGTTTTGTGTTCCAGGGTAACATATAGGGTATTGTGCTTTATACACAGCTTGTGACATGTTTATAGCTGAATCCAGGTGTGATACCTGTAGGTGCTCCTTCAGCTTGCGGTATCCTCGCGTTATGTGCTCTGCTTCATGATATTTCAGCTGCGATTTCTCCAAATTGTTTTCCAAAATGCGTAGTTTCTATACAACAGGCACACAATAATATTACATTGGACAAATATTTTTTAAGATTCACCAATGTTCATCCAAAATGTCCAGAAAAAAACAAAAAACATTTTCTACCTTTTCCTCCTCTTCTTTCTGGGTGTCAGGCAGAGGGCTACTGTTCTGTGGCTTCAGTACCAGGAGCTTCAAGTCCTCTAAATGCCGAATCTGTGTCTGAGTGGTGTGTTTCATAGCATTCTGCTTCTTCATTTTATCACACACCTGTTTCTTCAGCACTGTCTGAGCTGCCTGTACAACAAAGATTTCTGTCATTAGTGAGGAGAGTCTAATACAACTTTCTGGACCACAGTTATATGCAGGTGATTGTCTAATTATGGGCTATTTTTCCAAGTTTTTCCCAGCAGTGATTTTTTTTTTTTTTTTTTTTTTTTTTGCTTTTTATTTGTAGTAAATTGGAATAAATATACTGTCCAAAACATTCCATTTTTTTATTTTATTTAAATTTTTATTTTACTTTTTATTTGTAGGAAGTAACTGGAATAAATATACTGTCCAAAACATTCCAATTTTATTTTACTTTTTATTTGTAGGAAGTAGCTGGAATAAATATACTGTCCAAAACATTCCATTTTTGTTTTATCTAAATTTTTATTTTACTTTTTTATTTGTAGGAAGTAACTGGGATAAATATACTGTCCAAAACATTCAATTTTTATTTGACTTTTTATTTGTAGGAAGTAGCTGGAATAAATATACTGTCCAAAACATTCCATTTTTATTTTATCTAAATTTTTATTTTACTTTTTTATTTGTAGGAAGTAACTGGAATAAATATACTGTCCAAAACATTCAATTTTTATTTGACTTTTTATTTGTAGGAAGTAACTGGAATAAATATACTGTCCAAAACATTCAATTTTTATTTGACTTTTTATTTGTAGGAAGTAACTGGAATAAATATACTGTCCAAAACATTCAATTTTTATTTTACTTTTTATTTGTAGGAAATAACAGGAATAAATGTACTGTCCAGAACATTCAATAATTGATTCATAAATATTGAATTTTATTTTGTATAAATTAAGTACCAGTTGAATCACCCATGCATTGAGTTCCGTAAAAGCAATAGTTCACCCAGACATGAAGTTTTGCCTAAAATGTACTCATTCTCAGGCAATCAAACATGTAGATGAATTTAGCATCACATCACTAGCTCACCAGTGGATCCTCTGCAGTGAATGGGTGCCGTCAGAATCCACAAGTAATCCACATGACTCCAGTCCATTAATTAATGTCTTGTGAAAAAAAGCTGCATGTTTGTAAGAAACTAATTCACCATTAAGGCTTTTTAAATGTATTTTAAAGGCGTATTAAACTAAATACATGTCCATACTCCATAAAAAGTCCATCCCCTGTTGCCTTCTCACATAAACAAGCCTGCTTTTGAATGTTTTTTGCTTGCAAATGATGCTTGATCTGTTCACATTTCTCTACTGATTCAGATGAGATGTCTTTTTCACTGGAGAAAGCAATATTACAGTACAAATGGAGAACTGGTATTTTAGCCAGAAGCAACTGTTCGAAGTTAAAAATGTCTTGATGGATTTGTATTTTACAAACACGCAGCTTTTCAATCCAGACTGGAGTTATGTGGATTGCTTGTGAATTATAGTTATGTTTTTATCAGCTGTTTAGATTCTCATTCTGACGGCACCCATTCACTGCAGATGATCAATTGGTGAGCAAGTTATGTAATGGTAAATTTCTTCAAATCACTTCCAATGAAGAAACAAACTCATCCACATTTTTGATGGCCTGAGGGTGAGTACATTTTCAGAAAATGTACATTTTTCTGTGAACTGTTCGTTTAAGCAAAAATGTTCATTTAACCTCACCTTCACAGACATGTTCCTGAACGATTCTTTCTCCATCCCATGGCCTTGAACAACATCCTTGATAACTTGTTCATCTCCCTGGACAGCGTGACCAATATATGTATTAATACATATGTTCAACCTATACTTTAAATCATAGTTTAATTTCAATATTATGTGTGTTTTTGACCTCAGGCTGTTTCTTGTTCAGGTTTGCATTCTCTTGTCTCAACTGCTGGATAGTTTCTATGTTCTTGGCAGACTGAGAGTTTTCGATATGAGCTATCGAATAGTCTCCATCTAGTGGACAGTGACAGAAAAAAATATTAATAGAGCAAAATGTAATGTTGAACGTAAAGCCATTTTACATTTCTGTTAACAATTTTGAGCTCCTGGTTTAATTTAAAATGAATACAACGGTATTAAACCGTTAAAAAAAGCCACTTTGTTATTCAATAAGTTAACTTCAGGTTGACTGCTGACATCGAGAATAAATAACTAATGAGGAAAATAATAATAATACAATGGGAATACTCATTTTACACTACTTCCGCGATATTACTAAATATAATCACTTTTTAAGTAAACAGCTTAACGCTAAACGGCGAAATGTGTAACAAAAAACTTACTCAGAAGATGAATTTTTCTTTGAAGCTCTGAAATTTCATCATGGGTAGGGGGCTCGATGTCTTCAGAGACAGACGTGGCGGGCATTTTTATAAACATTTATTATTTTGGTGTTTATAGTTGGGTTTCTGCCTCCACTTTCGCATTGCCCACAAGAACCTCGTTTGTGTTTTCAACTGGTTGCCTAGTAACTAAACTGGAAGCTATCTTATGAATATTAAGTAGTTTACGCCCTTGCGTACCTTTACGCCCAGGAGAACAATACATTACATTCATGACCTACTTAATATTTATTAGTTTCTCCCCGTATCACATCACAGAATTATTTACATTCGCAACAAACAATACAAGTAGTAACACAAAATGGCTACGTCAAACGGACGCATTAAAAACACTGCAGAAACACTGCATCAAAACGAGCTTTCATTATATTCAAACCTTGTCAGATATAAAGAAGTTATCATTATTGTGACGAAATATCACAATCTCAAACACTGTCATCATGAGAATAAAGCATTTGAAGTAATTCGGTAACATTCAAAGGGAAAAATATTAGGACAGTTGTGCATAATCTAATAAAGCATAATATATACAAATACAAATCCATGTAATTAGCAAAAACAACTATGTAACACTGGCTGTAATGACTGGTATTACTCTGACTGGTGCCTGAGCTATAAAATCAGTGCAAGTATGGCAGGTCTCTCTACTTTTCTGTCCCTTACACTTCTTTTTCTATCAGTCTTTTCTTCTTTTCTTAGTCCACAGTTTTTGCCCCCTCATTGGACTTCTTGAGGATGGACAGCAGTGTCTCTGGCATGAAGTATGGCCTGTCCGCTGTTCCATCATTGCGTTCCAGATCCTCCACTGTTGGAATAATTTAGGTTGAGAGAAAAAACAGCATGATCTTAACATGAAACATTTGTGAAAAAATATTAATATAAATGTGACCCTGAAGCACAAAACCAGCTCTAAGGGCCAAAGAAGCTGACTGCTTTCCATTGATGTTTGGTTTGTTGGGATAGGGCAATATTTGGCCGAGATACAACTATTTGAAAATCTGGAATCTAAGAAAATTGAGAATATTGAGAAAATTGCCTTTAAAGTTGTGCAAATGAAGTTCTTAGCGATGCTATTACTAAAAAATTAAGTTTTAATATATTTATGGTAGGAAATTTACAAAAAATCTTCATGGAACATGATCTTTACTTAATATCCTAATGATACAATGTAGTTTTTGGCTATTGTTATTGTCAAATATACCCATGCTACTAAAGACTGGTTTTGTGGTCCATGGTCACAAATGGCAACAGAAGCAGCGCCTTAAAAGCAAAAAAGCCTTGAGATCTCAACAAAGAGCGAGTTTGGTTTATTAAAGCACTGGGAGATCACATTACCAACATGCAAAGATTGAGAAAAGTGAAGCACAGAGGTAGAAAAAGAGGCAACAGAGTGGCAAACAGCGATAAATATCAGGCATTGAAAAGATTGCAATCTGTCAATACAATAACCAGTCACAGCAGACCAAAATATAAGGGCGTTACGTTTTTTTTTTTTTTTTTTTCCGTTCTTTGATTGTTTTGTTTTTTTACGTTAACTTGCTTTCGGTGCTCCTTTTTTATTTTTTCTTAATCTGCACCATAAAATTTTCACATTAGGCATAAAATTACCACAAGTCTCATATACATTTGCACAAATTCTTACAAAATGGCATTGTTTGGTCTTGGCTGGTATCACTGTAAACAGATGTTTTTGTTGTTGTTTTTGCTGTAAACATAGCCATACTTTAAAATCTTTTTGCATTCTTCAATATGATTAAGACATTGATTAGTAACAATAATTAGGCACAAGTCAAGCACCTACATTACACTTTTATATGTCCTTACATTAAAACGTTCTACATAAAACACGAACACAGTCACATTCTACAAGTGCTATGTAGGCATATCTAATGGGTTTAGGTCCACGTAACCACTTGTCAAACTGCTCGTACTTTGAGTAAAAGCTTGTTTCTGTCCTATTTTGTGTCATGCCATCCATTATGACCAGTGATTATTGATTAAGAGACAGTTCTCAAAATTGATTGATAGAGTAAACATTATGACGCGAATGAAGGAGGTACTTTCCAAAACGGCTTATCAAAGCCTCCAAAGTGCACCAGTTCTCAAATCAGTAGGCTTTTCTGAAACGTTTTCGAAGTGCATCCTTGTCTAGTTACTCCTGAGGGGTGAGCAGGGTCTCGCTCTCTTGAGGTCCGTTTTCTTGAGGCTTCGGTTCCTCTGGTTCTTGTTCTTGTTGGTTCACGGCCTGTGGTGGTTCTGCTTGTGGTTGGGCCACTTGCTCTTCCTTGTCCTCAGCGTCCACCTCTTGGGGTCCATTTTGGTGTGCGGTCACTTGTGGCGGTTCAGGCTCTTGTGTTGTAACCTGCTCTTCGGGTTTGTCCTCTGCAGCTTCAGGTGCTTCTGGAGGTTGTGTTTCTTGAGGCGGCTCTTCAATGTGCGTTTCCTGGTTGAGTGGCGTCTCCTCTTCTTGCTCCTGCTTTAGGACGCTCTGCTCTTTAAGCTGCACCTCTCCATTCTCCTGCAATGGGACTTCTTCCTCAGCTTGCACCTGTATGACAGGTACCTCGGCATGGTCTGTCTCCTCAGTGCTTTTTTCGATTGACAAAATCTGGTGCAGCTCAGGGGACATGAAAAACGGTTTGTCGGAAGAACCGTCATTTCTTTCCAGGTCTTCGCCTTGAGTTTGTATTTGCGTGTGATGGTTATTTTGAAATGTTAGTGTTTTGACAAGAGCACGTAGCGGAAAGGAGCACAAGGACATGATTGGACAAAATCATGTTGAAGAGAGAAAAAGAGAGAGAGAGAAAGAAGGAAACGGTTAGACATGAAGCAAGCCAAAAGCCCCTGTAAGCATTTGTGATATGCAGATAGTTAAAGTCAGAACTTTTGCAAAATATACAAAATGTTAATTATTTTACAAAAATAAGGGAGATCATACAAAATGCATGTTATTTTTTATTTAATACTGCCCTGAATAAGATATTTCACATAAGACGTTTACATATAGTCCACAAGAGAAAAAAAATTACGCCGTTCAAAAGTTCACATATACTTGATTCTTAATACAGCTGTGGACTATTCTTTGGTTTTTCAGCATTTTTGTGTATTTAAACCCTTTCCAACAATGACTGTATGATTTTGAGATCCATCTTTTTACACTAAGGATAGCTGAGGGACTCATATGCAACTATTACAGAAGGTTCAAACGCTAACTGATGCTTCAGAAGGAAATACATTAAGAGCTGAAAACTTTTGGAGAAAAACATTTAGGGTAAATACATCTTTCCTAGAAGACAAAATAAGTTATAAGTATCTTATGTAGCTTCTGAAGTGCAGTACTAAATGAAAAAATATGATATTTAGGCAAAATAAGAAAAATGTACTTCATGTATCTTCATTCTTTTCAAAAGTTTACGCCCCCGGCTCTTAATGCATCATGTTTCCTTCTGGAGCATCAGTGAGCATTTGAACCTTCTGTAATAGTTGCATATGAGTCCCTCAGTTGTCCTCAGTGTGCAAAGATAGATCTCAAAATCATACAGTTATTGTTGGAAAGGGTTTAAATACACAAAAATGCTGAAAAACCAAAGAATTTGAGGAATCTGAAGGATTTTTCTGATGAACAGCAGGCAGTTTAACTGTTCAGGACAAACAAGGGACTCATGAACAACTATCACTTAACAAGAAAAAAACAGCTGTGGATCATTCAGGTAACAACACAGTATTAATGCTGCCTTCATGTGCTATCGTAAATACCAAAATCCGACATCTAAATTGCACATGAACACCCACTCACATTGTAATTTCCACTGGAAAGCTCGAAATTTATGATACCCGAGCTGCCGAGATGGGATAAACTTTGACCTTTCAACATGGCGGACAGCAACGAAACTATACTGAATGATAAGCATTGCATGATGTTAAAAGTTCTCTGCTGTTTAGTTGGTTAGTTTGTAGCCCCCATAATGCTGGGGCATAAAGGATTTTAATAACGTCGCTATTTAAATGTAGTGTTGTCTTTAAAAATATCGTTAAGAGAAGATGCTAGCTCGTCGTGGCTCGCCTCCAGTAGGGTGCTGTGCGGTACAGTGTTCTGAAGGAGGCAATTTTCTCATGTTATTTTATTTGGTCTGTTTTACCAAAGTAGCATGTGAGGACTAGAGCCTGACCGATATATCGGCGGGCCGATATTATCGGCCGATATTAGGCATTTTCCAAACTATTCGGTATCGGCATTTATAATGGCCGATAAATGAATATTTCAAAAAAAAAAAAAAAACGGACGAAACACCCTTTAACCATGTCATGATTGTTGGCGTTGTATAGTTTGTCCACCAGAGGGCACTCTACACTGTCCCTGTTGGCAACACTCGTGTCTAACGAGCCACCCTGCAACCTGCTGATCCAGCCAGAGTCGGGCAGAGAGAGACAGTTATCCGCGCCGCGAGTGAGATCATTGGTGAAGTGTGTTTATGGTAGGGTTGGGAATCGGATACTTGTTATAAAATAAACATTTCGATTCCTCTTATCTATTCCTGGGTGCATTTTTTCATCTAGTGATCTGCCAGGACCTTGTGTGGTAATGTAAACATATCAGTCTAGTACAAGATGGATCGCGTGAATTGCTCAAAAGTGTGGCTACACTTTGTAAAAACCGAAGACAAAGCTAGCGCTGCACGCAAACTTGATCTTAGAGATCTGCAAGGGACGGATGTTTTAGTCCCGAGTCCGCCCGCTCCAAAAGGAATATATGTTATTTCGTCCCGCAAAAGCCCACATAAAAGTAACTTATACCCCCGCGGGAAGACAGGTATCTACTTCATCTCTTGGCTGCATGAAACAAACCTTCCCTTTAATGTTAAGGCAAAGATGATCAGAGTAATAACAAACTCGCGCGTGCCTAATGTATTCATTCGTGTATATTGCAGTCGTACATAAGGCACGCATAAGTCCTCTGTTGATTCACAAACTATTCATGATTTCGCGGCTCTGATCCATAGTATTTTTGCGTGAAATTTCAAAATATTTGCATAGATTTCAAAATGAACGTCCTGTGAGTGTTTTATAATGAATGCTTAACCATAGAGGTGGATCTTGTAAGGGTCAGTGGTGTTTATGCACATATGAGCACCAGCATAAACAGATTTAGTATCAAACGTAGCTTGTGCATAAAAGTTCGCTTTTCTTTTACACGTGTGTGAAATCCAATGACGCCAAGTGTGCGTTGCAGACTGTCGTTCAGCCGGAGATTATGGGGTCAAATTTCCTTCAAAAGTATTGCGCTCACAGATCGAAAAATAACAAGCGTGAATCAAAGATTTGAAAACGCATGTAAAAATATATCGCACGCAAATGAAAATTAAATGCAAAGACATTCAGAAGAATAAAATACGTGGACACAAACTGAAAAATAATAAGCACAAGATAAATATTTATACACTTGCACGCACAAATCTGAAACTTGAATTCACAGTTATTTGATTCACTCTTAAAATCGTGTTTTCTGCTCACATTTTTAGTTTTCGTACGTTTACGCTCTTTGCTCACTCGCTCTCGGTTCAACAATCTGCGCTTGGTTTTCTAAATGTTGCGCTCCTGGTTTCATGTAAATGAGGGCGGGCTCAAACATCACCATTGGTTCACCAGATGTGATTGACAGCCTCCTTCTCTAGCCAATCGATCAAAGCGCAGAAGTTGACGTCACTCCAATGCGTGATGGATGATTCCCGTCAGGACAATGCTGGACAGTCTCAGTTAATTTTTGCATTGCATTTACATTTTGTATGCAATACAAAAAAAAAAAAAAATCTATTTTTTAATAAAATCTATCAACAATGCTCAGAGTGTATTTGGTCCCACAATACAGTGTTAACTGAACACTGAAGCAGAGATGAACTTAAAGAGAATGTTAAGCAAAATTAATGAAGCAAAGAGAAACACAAAAAAAGAAGAGACAAACAGAAAGACAGCTATAACAGACTTAGTCACAGCCTCAGATGAAATCAACTGAAATAAAACACAATAAATCTCTGAAGATCTCAGCAGAGGAGGACTAAACTCCACACACAGCAGCACCAGCTTCATTCACTACTGACCAGATTGACTAAATTATGATTGAGAACAGAGGTTTAGATTCATGTGATCAATGTTTGCTTTAGTTGTGTTCTTGATCCTTCACTTTTTAACAATTACTTCTGATCTTTTGGTTGCTGCAAAACACATTTGTTATAGCAAAATAATCCAGAAGAAAACATGATTAGGAAGTTTTACCTGGTTGATGATAAAGTATTGTAATTTACTGGTCTTATCTAAAGACTAACTGTGGTTATTTAATATTAACATTTATTATGTTATATGAATTTATGTTGATGAGAGTTTTGTATTAACTAGATAATTTGACTGATTTTAAAAACACTTTGCTCCCTTAGCTTTTAGAAAATATGAGATATAGATGCAAACGTTAATGCATTATAATGCATAGTGACAGAATTTGCAATTAATTTTCTGCTAAATTCTATAGTAAAATGTCATGAAAACTGACACAGACAGAGTCTTGAGTATTCTGAAGAAGTATGAATAGAAATTTTCATGTTAACTATGAAGGATTTTGAGTGTTACATGTGAAGAACTGGTAATGAATAGTGACTGAATTTGCCATTTATTTTCTGCTAAATTCTACAGTAAAATCTCATGAAAGCTGACAAAGATAGAGACACGGTCATTCAGAAAAAATAATTTATTGAAGTGTTCATGTTAACTCTGAAGGAATTTTAATAACACATGTACAATATGACTTTATTTATCAAGAAAACTACACTGTTAAGTATATTCAAATTGTATCTTTTTTTAATGAAGCCTACAATATTGATATGTTTTTAAATAGTTTCCCCTTATTTTCGGGCACATTTGATTTTTACCGGCTGAATATAGATGTTCGTCAGCTTTTTGACTGCTTCGAGTCTCTGTACCGTAATACCACAAATAGACGTGCAGCAGAATTCAGGTGGCGGCTGGCTTGACCGCGGTGTAAAACGGGTGCAACTTTCAACATACAAAATATACTTATGGAAAATCTACTGAGACTGTCCAGCATTTTCCTGACGGGAATCATCCATCACGCATTGGAGTGACGTCAACTTCTGCGCTTTGATCGATTGGCTAGAGAAGGAGGCTGTCAATCACATCTGTTGAACCAATGGTGATGTTTGAGCCCGCCCTCATTTACATGAAACCAGGAGCGCAACATTTAGAAAACCAAGCGCAGATTGTTGAACCGAGAGCGAGTGAGCAAAGAGCGTAAACGTACGAAAACTAAAAATGTGAGCAGAAAACACGATTTTAAGAGTGAAACGAATAACTGTGAATTCAAGTTTCAGATTTGTGCGTGCAAGTGTATAAATATTTATCTTGTGCTTATTATTTTTCAGTTTGTGTCCACGTATTTTATTCTTCTGAATGTCTTTGCATTTAATTTTCATTTGCGTGCGATATATTTTTACATGCGTTTTCAAATCTTTGATTCACGCTTGTTATTTTTCGATCTGTGAGCGCAATACTTTTGAAGGAAATTTGACCCCATAGGAGATTTCACTTGAGATTTCACTTGAGATTTCTAAAAATCCAAAATCGACCGGCCCAATCACGAGTCGGTGGGCGGGTTTAACATGATGACGACTGACGTGCGACCATAAGTTCCGTCAGACATTCTCTGGTTCTGTGAATTATGTGTGAGAAATAGAGCGATGGCTCTATTGAGGATGAATGGATGAATAATACGTTGTTTATATTTATTGAGTTTAAACGTGAAAATGTCTAGTATTATTGTATTAGTGTACTGTGATTAAAGAGGATCACAATGCTGAAAAAGCATGTTTGGATTTTAAATCAAAGTAACGGATAAATGTTGTGTTTGTGGTAAAGAGCCGCGGATCAGTTACGGACGCTGTGTGAAAGCAAAACGAGTCCGTGCTGCTTTTGCACCGCATACATAACGCACACGGACTGCAGACGCACTGTAGACGGAGTATGTGTGAAACAGGCGTCAGACATTCTCTGGTTTCGTGAATTACGCATGAGAGATAGAGCGATGGCTGCCGCTAGCGAACAACTTTCTTTCGAATCGACTTTGGCCGCCACTCTGAAAGACTTGAAGTTAAGCTTTTCCACAACACACATGCAAGGAACTCGCTTTTCCGTCGCTCTGACTACGTAGTACGTCACCTTCTTCGTTGCTCTGATTGGTTGTAGCGCTATCCTATTGCGTGGAGAGGGAGTTTGAAAGACAACCGTTTATCCCACCCCTCTGGTTGAGCTCTGTCTATGGAGAGTGCCCAGACCCTACATTTATGTGGGTCTGGCTTGTCAGGCTAGTTTGATGTAGCTTGGTGGAAAGAATTTAAAAAGTGCAGGTAAAGGGATAAGCAAGCTGACATTGTAATTATAAGGTAGCTTATTTTTATTCATTTTATTTATCAGAACTTTAATATATTTTGATGTTCCTCTGTTCCATTGTGACAATAATATTTTAGTGAATACTAATAAATAACTACAAATAACTATTCTTGTAGTAAAACCTGCCTCTGCTGGACTGGAGATATTGAGGATTGACTAATTCAGTACACTACCTCATATACTGTTAGCAATTTATATTTTGCTGTTGTTGTTATTAATCAGAACTTAACAGAATTTGTCTCCAGTCCTATTCAAAGTTATATTTATGAAGCTTACCAAGTCTTTTAAAACTGGTAACTTTGATTTGGTTATTGTTGTTTTTGTGTTTTTGTTCAAAGGACTTTACGTTTCATATCTTAAGTTTATTTTTATACATTTTATTTATCAGAACTTTAATATATTTTGATGTTCCTCTGTTCTGTTGTGACAATAAAAGAAACAAGTTTCTTTTAAAAATGCATTATCATATTATGTTAGGGAAAACTGTTAATGTTTTGTTGCGCGTTTCTGAAAAAAAAATAATAATAAAAAATATCGGCCAATATATCGGAATATCGGATTTTAAAACCAAGAAATATTTGTATCGGTATCGGCCTTCAAAATCCTTTATCGGTCGGGCTCTAGTGAGGACAAATTCCGAGTCCGCCATGTTTCTCTTCACTACGACAACAAAAGCACCTGAACACGACACACTGGTAATTTCCACTTCACAAGTGGAAAGCATCATCTTTCCCATATCACATGAAGGCAGCATAAGAATCAAGTGCATGTAAAATTTTGAGCAGGGTCATTTTTATAAACTCAATTATTATTTCCTCTTGTGGACTATATGTAAGCGACTTTTATGTGAAATATCTTATTCAGGTCAGTACTAAATAAAAAATAACATGCATTTTGTATGATCCTTCTTATTTTGGTCAAATAATTAACATTTTGCAGATTCTCCAAGGTGTATGTAAACATTTGACTTCAACTGTGTATCAACAGTGAGTCCCACAAGTAAAAATCCCAGTCATTTTCTCCATACAGACATGTCTTGAAGACAAACCATGAGCTCTGAGGAGGCAATGATATGTGCTTGTGTAGAAGCCATAAATGTGGTTTCAGAAAAACATGTTTAATAGCCAACTGAGAATTACATAAGCTATGATCCTGAAAGAACCTCAACCAATCAGAGAAGTCACTGTTACCAAGGAAATCGGAATGAGCAGTAATTTGCCCACTCCTATGAAGCAGTGTGGATGACAAAATCGATTTTCTCTACATTCTCAAAAAACTATGTATGGTATATATGATTATATATGGTCTGATATATAACTTACATGTATGGTATTTCATATTATACTGTCTTTTTTAATTAACTGCATCTTTTGCAAAGCTTCATGGGATGAACAGTTCATTCCCTCATACACAAACTAAAAAAGCACAAGACTAAATGCTTAACGTTTTTGCTTGGAATTAAAGTTTGTAATATTGCATTGTCTCTCAGAGCTGGTTGGTTTGATTCAAGCTTTACAGCACGTTATTTTTTTAAAGAATATAGAAATGAATGGGGAATCCAATTGGTGGTCACTGTTGCTCTCTATTGCATTAAAGAAAAGATCAACATTTAAAAGAAAGGAAAGAGGGCAGTTTAAATGCTGCAAATGTGCTTAGCTGTTTAAGATAGAGCAATAAAACTTGAACATCTGTGGAACTTATTCCTCAACACCCAGTAAAAATCTAACACGAGAGCTGTTATTATCAGAACCCTTGTTCATTAGGTATTATCTCATGAAATAAATAGCGGTTTCACACTTACAGAAACAGAGGAAGAGTGTGTCCACACACATGGCGTATACGCTAAAAAAGCCATGAGCAATCAGATAGGCGCCAATTACCACAGTCTGTAAATAAAGGGAGATTAAATTATTACAATTTGGAAAATAGAAAAATCTGGTATTGCTAGACTGATAAAACTCAAGATCACTCACAAGTATTGGCACCCAGTAATAATTAAGGGATGGCGCAGCATCCTCCACTACCTTAATCTTGCCCGTGAAAAAGAAGAAGGAACAAATTCCTGAAATGAGGAAGAAGAAACCATTAGTGCTTGCTTTTATACATTAGACTGGAATGTGACAAGGCAGTTCCACTCAAATAACCTCTGGATTCACGTGACATCTGACTCAATCACTCACCCACAATTCCAACGATGAGGAGTTTGCCCAAAAATAAGAGGAAGTCTGTCACTTTGTCAAGAACAGTCACACTAGAAAAGTAGAAGATTTGGACTGTTCATTGTGTTTATCCAGACAAAACACTAACTAAAAGATCTAGATTAAGTTTAAAGATTAAGTCATGCTGTTTGAACACTGAAGTGTGTCCACAGTTTGTATAAACAACCAGCCAATAGAGTGTTTTTATGATGCATTAACAATCAGCCATATTGGCGGCACAGAATGTAAACAATGCCACAAAACCAATTTTTGCTGCTGAAAATGGTCAATTATTGTCATGTTTTAGGCTGTACTGATCGGTCAGACTGGGAAAAACATTTGGAGTACAATAGACTGCCAAAAGTTGCAACAAATCAAGGAGAAGAGTACAAAAAACTGAGGAACACAAGGCATTTTTAGTTGGTCAAACTGAAGCAGGATTTCCAGAGCAAGAATCTTGACAACATTTGTGTTTGTTCTTATCATTTCCAGTCAGATAGGTGAAATATTAGGCTTATATCTTAAATAATACTGTTCGTTCATATCTTCACCACCTATTAACTTCAGCTGGTCAAAATATTGTCCTTCTCTATATGATTTAGCAGCTTCCACATGTTTTCCATGGTTTAGACAGCATAAATTAGCTCAAAAACGTATTCAGTAGTACATTAAAACCGTGCAATCCGTGCTGTTGTTTATATCCGAGTATCACCAATATGGCTGTGCATCCAGGTAACTGACCAAATTGTGACGTAAATGCAAACCCTCTATAATGGTAAAAATCCACCCCATAAATCAGGAGTAGTGTCTAAAAATATGCTGAATGCCATTTATGGAAGAAAATGTCCTGAAGAATTTTATATGTTTGTGCATCCAGTTTATGCCATCCTGCTTCATAAACAAGGCTCAGTTCAAATTCAGAACAAGTAGGTCTTGTTGGCATCCTGTACAGCTAATGTAGATCAAATTACCACAGTCTCTGACTGTATTCACAGAGAGCAGAGCTATGTTGTTAGATTTATCCTAAAAACAATCACTGCCTGCTTATTTCATAAATAATATATCAATATATAATATCATTTCAGACATTTTGGCTGTGTGAAACTCCGGTTTTGTTGTTGACAGATTATCTGAAGTGCGAGCTGTAAAGGCTCCGCCCTCTTCTGAAAATGGGGTGGAAGCAGCATTCAAAGGTATACACACCAAAACAAACAAATTTGACATGCTATAATAAAAAATCTGTGGTGTATTTTCAGCTAAAACTTCACAGCTGAAACATTCTGGGGACACCAAAGGGGCATAATACATCCCCTTTAACCCTCACCGGATAATGTTCCTCATCAGGAGGAAGAATGCATCCTGGGCAGACGTACAGAAATTTTTACCATATATCGCCACCTGAAATGACAACATATTAATTGGTTTCAGCAATTATGTTTTTGAGCACTACAACATTAAATATGCACTACTGATGCTTCTTAGCCAGAAACAATCAACAAAAGATCAAAACATAATCAAGAGGGAAATGAAAATGTACCATAATGTAGGCGTTTCTGTTCAGAAATTTGATGAATTTTTCCAGACACCAGAAGCAGCACTTTAGGCAGCTGAGCAGGAATTTTGCACATTTATTCTGGGCACCTAAAGGAAGTAAATCATACAGTCAACATTTGCATACAACAGACAGAATGCAATGGATGAAGTTACTTCCCACAGTTATTTCTTTGACATATTTTAGTCTTTTTGGTTGCCATGTAATATTTGCCAAAAGTGAAATAGAATCAAGTTCAAAGACATTTTAAGATAATTAAAAGAAACGGGGTACATCTGAGCTGATCTGACACATAATTCTGTCTGTTTTCTACGATTCTACGTTTCCTTGTTTTTGATAGATTTTCTTACTGACTTAATGGCATTTTAAAAAATATCTGACTCAAAAATGAAAACTGTGTCTCTTGTGTCACTCTCATGTCCAATTATGCATGACTGACTTTCTTTAATGAAATACAAAATTAGATTTTCTAAGTTGCTCTTTTCCAAACACAAATGCTCAAGCACCAAAAAGAAAATATTGCGATTACCGTTCAAGCGCTTGAGGCATTTAAGCTTATAAGGAAAAATACATTACATATTACTTAGCAAGGCTGTACCCACCTAAATCAATGATTAAAAAGCAAGGCTTTGGCAAATCCAGGTAGTTTACCATAGAAAATTATGTTTTATAACATTAATGACTGTTATAGCGGCAGCTATGGTCCGATCCCCTTAAAACTTTTCATGCTTGTTTAAAATTACCTGTCGCATGTGCTCAGGAGCTATTGTAAAGTTTTGAGTTTTCCTTTAGGCTTTATAGGATTTGGGGTAAATTCGGAAAGGCCACTTTTCTAAATGACCCTGCTTCCCAATGAGTAAATTTCAACATTTATTTTTGATAATTATTGGCCTAGACAGTTACAAAAAAAACACTGCAGTAGCAAAGTGTTGATATGAATATTGTGCACATGTGCAAAAAAACATGCAAAGTACAATTATTCATGCCCTTGAAAAATGTGATATCGCCAAACCTCCCTCCCAACCACAGTTTCTTTCAAATTACTTTTGAGGCCATGAGTCGAACAGGCTCACCGAGTTTCTTTCCGATCGGCCTCTGTTAACCTTGTCTAACAGGTGCTCAAACTTTATCTGCCAATGGCGTGAATGTTTTTTGAGATACACAAATGTCCTTGAAGACAATATTGGCACTTTGGACCAAGACCGCAGTTATAGCCATTTTTATGGTTTTTTTCCCCTCTTATATCACCACTAAGTGGCCAAGCTCCACGATTTTTGTCCTGCGACCTCAGATTAAGCTCTTACATAAGTGTTCCGAGTTTGGCTGAGATATCATTCCATTCAGGAGTTACAGGCATTTTACTAAAAATGGCCCTGCCCCTTTCGAACGTTTGGTGTCTCCAGAGAATCTTTCTGCACTGGTTTGGTTTCGGTTGGGCAAAAAACCTAGGACTAGTTCACAAAAGTAGATTTTTTAAACAAATTAGAAATACCCAAATATTTCGCCAGGCTCACGATCAAATCTGAGGCATGCATTTTGTCAAGGATTCCAACAACATAAGACACTTGAGCCTGCAACTGACGATTTAGGAGTTACGAGCGATTTTTGATCGCTGTAGTGCTCCTGTGAGGCCGATTGGGGCAAGCCTTGGTCATGTTGTAGGCAGTGTGAGCACTACCGTCCCTCCAAGTTTCAAATCTGTACGACTTATGGTTTGGTCTGCACGATCAGTTTTACGTGGAGATCGCTGATCCGTGACCATTCTAGCAATTACAATGAAAAACTGGTGCCCAAGCACATTAGCTCTTGCTTTTTTATAACCAATCACGATAAAATTTTCAGTGTTTTATTGTGCTTTTTTGAACTTAAAAAACTCTTGTTACTATATGTGACCCTGGACCACAAAACCAGTCAAAAGGTTAAATTTTTACAAAACTGAGATATATACATCATATGAAAGCTCAATAAATAAGCTTTCTATTGATGTATAGTTTGTTAGGATAGGACAATATTTGGCCTAGATACAACTATTTGAAAATCTGGAATCTACGGGTGCAAAAAAATCTAAATACTGAGAAAATCACCTTTAAAGTTGTCCAAATTAAGTTCTTAACAATGCATATTACTAATCAAAAATTACATTTTGATAGGTTTACAGTAGGAATTTTACAAAAAATCTTAATGTAACATACTTAATTTCCTAATGATTTTTGACATAAAAGAAAAATCAATAATTTTTACTCATACAATGTATTTTTGGCTATTGCTACAAATAAACCCCAGAGACTTAAGACTGGTTTTGTGGTCCAGGGTCACATATGCTTTCATCCTTCAATCTTCCAAAAATCTCTTTGGTGCACAATGGAAGAAAATCATACTTGTTGTAACTAACCTGAGTGAAAGAAAGATGGCTGAATGTAAATATTTTTTGGACTATTTCTTGAATAAGTCCAATGTTTACTCAAAACAATACACTGTGATAAATGTGAATATTTTCTGAAGGCACATCTACTGAAGAAACATTAAAACATTCAGGTAGTAAGACCTTTCAGCTTCTGATCCAGATACTCCAATATGACCCTGATGATCTGAACGATGGAAAGAATGAGGGAACCAAATGCCAGAGAGCCAGTGTGATACCTGAAAAAAGTGATAAAGAGCATACAAAAATTCATTATTTAAAAAAAAAGGTGCCAAACACTGGCAACTATTTCTCTAGTCACACACCTGAGGGCCCGTCCCAAAGAGTTGAAGACAGGGTATGCTGGGATGTCGTCAGGCTTTTTGAATGCCCAGTAATAAGAGGCAAAGGCCCCTGCCAGTGTGACCTGGCCCAATGCTGTCACGAAGTTGGCACACCAGAAGAAGAGGAATAAATTATAGAACTGGAACAAAATCAGGTACTTGTGGTATAACGTCTCTCCTCCATAAAACACAAACAGACACTCAGCATCAGGACACTCAGTGGTGACATTTGAGCTGTTGAAAGTCTGTGGAGAGAATCAAATCAATGCAACTTCATGAAATGTATGCATTTTATCAAGCATTGCTCTGCAAAATACGCTATAACAAACTGCTAATAAATAGCCAACATGACATTTATAGAGACGTAGCAACATTTGCATAGAAAGACACTAACCTCAGGGTTGCAGGTGTCTCTAGAATAACTGCATTCGGTTGTATTGAAAACCTTATATATTGGCTCATTGGAAGTTGACAAAAACCTAATCAATAGTTAAGGATATCATATTTCGAGGAAACTAATTCACATTAATATTCACAATGTATTATAACTAAAGCGTTTAAAGTAATGAAGCAGCAAAATACCAACAGAAGTGGTGTCTATTTTTTATGTCATTGCATTATTTTCTTTAGGATACACTGCGGTGATGGCCCAGTATGCGATGACCAATGACAGTAAAGCAAAGGTCAGCAGTGGGTAGAACAGCGATGACATCACATGACCGATGGCCCTGAAAAATAGATGCGGTTATTAGGACTTCCTGTCTAACACTCCCAGTTCGGCTAATTATTATTTCATGACTTTAAGCCTCAGTTAATCCATCACACTGAGGAAAACATTGCTGTTTAACTGCTAATGCTATTAGAGTACACAAAGAAATCTGTAATATAAGACCAAACAATGCATGCAATACGTCTAAAAACACGGTTCGCTCTATAGTGAGAAGGTAAACTGACTTGCTGGCCTCTTTGATGAGAGCAATAGCAATGAGGAGCCTCTTCCTGAGGAAGATGAGGAGAAGGATGATGACCACTTCCACAATACACAGGATAATCACTGTGTGGCAACAAAGGAGAATTGTAATGAAAATTAAAGGTGACAAAGAAATCAGGTACATATTATGGTTCATTTGAGTGCACCAATTGATCAGAAAGATTTATTGTTACATACTTTATTTATTTAATGTTATGTACAGTTGAGGTCAAAATTTTACATACACGTTGAAGAATCTGCAAAATGTTAATTATTTTACCAAAATAAGAGGGATCATACAAAATGCATGTTATTGTTTATTTAGTACTGACCTGAATATAATATTTCACATGAAAGACATTTACATATAATTCACAAGAGAAAATAATAGTTAAATTTATAAAAATGATCCTGTTTAAAATTGTACAAATGCTTGATTCTAAATACTGTGTTGTTACCTGATCCACAGCTGTTTTTTTTTTTTTTGTTTAGTGATAGTTGTTCATGACTCCCTTGTTTGTCCTGAACAGTTAAACTGCCTGCTGTTCTTCAGAACAAAATCCTTCAGGTTTCACAAATTCTTTGGTTTTTTAGCATTTTTGTGAATTTGAACCCTTTCCAAAAATGACTGTATGATTTTGAGATCCATCTTTTGACATCGAGGACAACTGAGGGACTCATATGCAACTATTAAAGAAAGGTCCAAATGCTCACTGATGCTCCAGAAGGAAAAACACTGCATTAAGAGCCAGGGGTTGAAAACTTTTGAACAGAATGAAGATGTGTACATTTTTCTTATTTTGCCTAAATATCTTCTTTTTTTTTCATTTGGTACTGCCCTTCAGAAGATAGTTTTCCCAGAACATACTTTTACAGAAGATACTTTTCCCAGAAGACAAAATTTACCCTGACCTTCAAATTCAAAAAGTTTGCACCTGTATGAAATATGTGAAATATCTTATTCATGTCAGTACTAAATAAAAAATAACATGCATTTTGTATGATCCCTCTCATTTTGTTAAATAATTTGTATATGTAAACTTGACCTCAACTGTATGTATACACTACCATTCAAAAGTTTGGGGCCAGTATTATTATTATTTTTTTTAATTAAGCCTAATATTTTTATTTTTGCAAGGATGCATAAAATTAATCAAAAAGTGAAAAATAATCATGTGACACTGAAGACTGGAGTAATGATGCTGAAAATTAAGTTTTGCCATTACTGGAATAAATTGCATTTTAATATATATTAGGATATAAAATACTTATTTTAAATTGTAATAATATTGCAGAATATTACTGTTTTTTCAGTATTTTTCATTAAATATATGCAGCCTTATTACAAATACATTAAAAAAATCTTATCTCAAACTTTTGAATACCAGTGCATTTATTTTTATATTGCAAATAATTTGTAAACATTATAATTGATATGAAAACTCACTGAAGGCAAGCCAGGTCTGCTGAATCTGTAAGTACACAGAGAAGTCCGTCTGCAAACCCAGATCCTTGATAGTCACATCAGAACCGACTTGTCCTTTCAGACTAGCATATTGCATGTAACAATGGAAAATACCTGAAAAGAATCAGGAGAGGTGATAAACTTAAATTAAATATATACATTATACAGTTATTTTGTGTAATACAGTAAAATATGACTTTACTATAGTACAGAATTGGAAATCGAATAAAAGTCATTAATGAAGATAATGAGAGTTACAAAAAAAAAAAAATGTCCAAAAACGGGGAAAAAGATAATGTATTGAACCCCTAGTCATCCAGGATTTTCATGTCTTTCTTTCTTCAGATGTAAAGAAATTATGTTTTTTGAGGAAAACATTTTTCTCCATAAAGTGGACTTTTATGGTGCCCCAAGTTTGAACTTCCAAAATGCAGTTTAAATGCAGCTTTAAACGATCCCAAATGCATCTGTAAACTATCCTTGCCGAGGAAGAAGGGTCTTATCTAGCGAAACGATAGTTATTGTTGTTGTTTTTTTATTTAAATTGATATATGTTTGAACCTTAAATGCTCATCTTGTCTCTCTGCATTGTGCATGAGTAGTCTGTGCATCTCTGATTTAAAGGAACACTCCACTTTTTTTGGAAATAGGCTCATTCTCCAACTCCCCCCGAGTTAATAAGTTGATTTTTACCGTTTTGAAATCCATTCAGCCGTTCTCCTGTTCTGGCGACATCACTTTTAGCATAGCTTAGCATAGATCATTGAATCCTATTAGACCAATAGCATCGCGTTCAAAAATGACCAACGAGTTTCCATATTTGTTGTATTTAAAACTCGACTCTTCTGTAGTTATATCGTGTACTAAGACCGGTGGAAATGCAAAGCTGCGAGGTTCTAGGCTGATAAGATTAGGAACTACACTCCCATTCCGGCGAAATAGTCAAGGAAGTTTGCTGCAGTAATATGGAAACTCGTTGGTCATTTTTGAACGCGATGCTATTGGTCTAATAGGATTCAATGATCTATGCTAAGCTATGCTAAAAGTGATATCGCCAGAACAGGAGAACGGCTGAATGGATTTCAAAACGGTAAAACTCAATTTATTAAAGGGATGGTCGGAGTAGAATTGACTTCATTGCTATGCACTCCGAAGCCCATCTAAATACCCCATCCGGAGTTTTTTTTACCTTAGTCGAACATTTATGGAGATATTAGAGTTTTTCGAATTGCTTGTTACAGGAGTGAATGGTACATGTAATGTATCTCGTAAATTGCACCACTAAACGTGCAAGTAATCTTACCAAACTTGTACAGTAGTGTAAATAGGTTATGTACTCACAAAACGCTGCATCAGAACATTTGTAAGTCCACCATGAGTGTTTTAAAAACACGTTTTACCCGAGAACTACTAGTCTCAGAAACTACAAGTCGACGTCACTTTCCTGGTTTGAAAAAAGCACGTAAAAGTCCTCCTACTACATCTGTCTGCATGTCAGCTTGTAGGAGGACTTTTACGTGCTTTTTTCAAACCAGGAAAGTGACGTCGACGTGTCGCCATTTGTAGTTTTTGAGACTAGTAGGGATCGGCTAAAACGTGTTTTTAAAACACTCATGGTGGACTTACAAATGTTCTGATGCAGCGTTTTGTGAGTACATAACCTATTTACACTACTGTACAAGTTTGGTAAGATTACTTGCACGTTTAGTGGTGCAATTTACGAGATACATCACATGTACCATTCACTCCTGTAACAAGCAATTCGAAAAACTCTAATCTCTCCATAAATGTTCGACTAAGGTAAAAAAAACTTTGGATGGGGTATTTAGATGGGCTTCGGAGTGCATAGCAATGAAGTCAATTCTACTCCGAACCATCCCTTTAACTCGGGGGGAGTTGGAGAATGAGCCTATTTCCAAAAAAAGTGGAGTGTTCCTTTAAAACAATTAGTGTAGGGTTAGTTTTTTTTTACTCAACTTATAATTAAAAAATTATCCTACAACACTGCAGAAGTACTCGACCCAGTGTTTGCAAAGTGAACATGCAAAGAAGATAAAACACCCTTTTAAAAAAAGGGCGATTTTGAAGTTGAGGGAGAAACCGGAAATAAAAACAGAATAAAGGCAGAGCAAGACAAGCCGAGTGTTTAAGGTTAACCCCTTAGCATTCCTGTCAAACTTAACGCAATGCAAAACATTCCATGGGTGGAACGTTGGAACGCTAAAGGGTTAAAAAGTGGGATCGTTTACAGCCGCATTTAAACTGCATTTTGGAAGTTCAAACTCGGGGCACCATAGTCCACTATATGTAGAAATATCCTTTATGGAGAAAATTTCTTTACGACTGAAAAAAGAAAGACATGAACATCTTGGATGACAAGGGGATGAGTAAATTATTATTACATTTTTGTTCTGGAAGTGAACTACTCTTTTAATGTTCCTAGAAATATAGTTCAATTTCTTAAAACAACATTTTTTTATATATATATTTTCTCTTGATTGTAGGGTATTACAATAAATGTGTTAAACAGCACAAGTAGATGCAGTGTTTGGTAACTAGGATAAACATATACGTGAATGTTATTTGAGAACAAGACAAGACAAGAACCCTTACCGTATCCGATAACAATGATGACCAAAATGATCATAACCCAGACCATGACTCCAGCCAGACAGCGCAAGAGGAGAATAAAGATCAGACTGACCAGCATGGCGATCACCAAGCCACTGAAAAAGACAGCACAGAGATTTGATCGATGCTGGTGTAATTCATCTAGTAAACACTAGAACCCACTAACACTAAATCTGACTGCTATAATCAAACACTGAATGGAGGGCAAATAAAAAATTATATAAAGCTAGAATATCACACACTTACAGGAGTATCCAGTGCCAGGACTGAGTATAGTCCTCAAAGATCCTCATGGCTACTGCCCGGGCCTCAACCACGACATTGGATTTCCTGCAAAAAATAAAAATATCTATTAAATCTTTAAAGAAATTATTGTTTTTGATAAAAAACATAGTGGACTTCAATGGTAGCCAATGAGTTCAAGGGTCCAAATTGCAGTTTCAATGCAGCTTCAAAGGGCTCTACATGATGGAAGGAATCTGAGGAATAAGGGTCTTATCTAATGAAACGATTTCTAAGAAAAATACAAATTTATATACTTTTTACATTCCAACGTGATTACGTAATCTGTGACGTCACGCATGCACATCACAAAGCTAGTGTAAGACAAGCATTTTTGGTCATAAAGTATATACTTTTTAATTTTTTTATAAAATGACCAATCGTTTTGCTAGATAAGACCCTTACTCCTCGACTGGGATTGAGTAGAGCCCTCTGAAGCTGCACTGAAACTGCAATTTGGACCTTCAAAGCATTGGCCGCAAATAAAGTCCACTATATGGAGAAAAATCCTGGAATGTTTTCTTCAAAAATCTTAATTTCTCTTTAAAGAAAGAAAGACATGAACATCTACGATGACGTGAGGGTATGTAAATTATCAGGACACTTTTATTCTGTAAGTGAACTAATCCTTTAATAATAAAGTATTTAATAATAATAAAGTATTATAAAAACATCATTAGTTTTTTACTAACTTTGAGGCTTCAAGGAGATCTGTTGCATTTATACTTTCTCCTGCATCATCATCTCTGAATGTAGTTTTGTTGCCAACCACAACTACACCACCTTTCAAGGTCTCTAGAGCGGGCAAGCATCTCCGTGTGACTGAAACACAAGGTGAATTCCATCATTTCAATGTGACAGACCTTTAATTGAAATATAAGTGATTTAATAAACAGCTTTTGAAAGATGTACAGGCTTACAATTCTTGCTAGGTGTGAGTATTGAAGGGCACAAGCCATCCTTCAGTATTTCAGGAGCTTTCTGAAAAACAGAAGCAATTTAGGATTAAGCGTGTTGCTCAAGGATCTTGAGATTCATGTATTACCTCAACTGGTGTACAAATGTTTCACTTCAGGGTTGCTATCCTAAACCTTTAAAGGATAAGTTCACTTCCAGAATAGAATTTCCTGATCACTCCCATGTCATCCAAGATGTTGATGTCTTTTTTTCTTCAGTCAAAAAGAAATAAAGGTTTTTGAGGAAAACATTCCAGAATTTTTCTCTATTTAGTGGACTTCAATAGTGGCCAACAGGTTAAAGGTCTAAATGATGATGCCAGTTGAGGGATAAGGCTCTTATCCAGCTAAATGATTGGCCATTTTCTAAAAAAAATAAAAAAAATAAATGTATATACTTTTTAACCACAAATGCTCGTTCTTCACTAGCTTTGCGATGCGCATCTATGGCTTCAATCATTATGTAATCATGTTGGAAAAGTCACACATGGTTAGTTCTTCGTCTGTGTACTTCAAAAGGGTTCAAAAAGGTAGGATAGGGCGAAGAACTCCATCTTATTTTCTCCTCCAACTTCAAAATAGTCCGACATTGTTGTTTTACTTTTTTTTCAAAGGGAGTTTGACTTTCTTTGCAAGTTCACGTTGTAAACACTGGGTCGGTACTTCCGCCTACGTCACACATGTGTAATTACGTAATGTGTGAGGTCAAACTAGTACAAGACAAGAATTTGTGGTTAAAAAATATATTCAATTTAGTTTTTTTGTTTTAGAAAATGGTCGATCGTTTTGCTAGATAGACCCTTATTCCTCAGCTGGGATCGTGTAGAGCTCTTTAAAGCTGCTCTGAAACAGCAGTTTGGACCTTCAACCCATTGGCCATTATTAAAGTAAACTACATGGAGAAAAATCCTCAAAAACCTTAATTTCTTTTTTTAATTTTCTTAATTTCGACTGAAGAAAGAAAGACATGAACATCTTGGATGACATAGGGGTGAGTAAACTATAAGGAATTTTTTATTCTGGAAGTGAACTAATCCTTTAACCACTGTACTAAAACTAAGGATGGGCAGTATGACCAAAATGTTATCTATTGTAATAATGGTATCCTAATTATTACTGGGAATTTAAGGCAAAGACCCTTTCTTGTCCAGAACTCACCTTGTTCATGTCTATTCCCTCCTTACAGAACTGCTTGTAGTATTCCTTATCCTCTTCATTTCGTAAAGCTTTCACTAAAGTTGTGAATTTATTGGGACATCTCTCCACACAGATCTGACAAATAAACATAAAAACAAAAACGCTGTAACATGGCATTCTGCACTGCCTAATATATGGATATATGCATAATGCATATATGGTACTACAAAAAGAGGTTAACCGAAACTGTGCCAAACCTGAGTGGTGGGACACTGAAACTCCAGCAGGACCAGAGGACTGGCACACTTCATGATGTTGAAGTAGAACAGCAGAGGCTTCTTCCTGATCATTCAGACAGATTACGTCAGGAAAAATGAAGTCATGTATGAGATATGTCTGACTAAGAATCTATTTCACAATTTAACCACAGAACTGCATTTACAGTCTGTGAAGTGAAGACCATAGCAAAGTGAGACACATCTAGGTTTTACTCACTCAAGTGGGGTGCCGACCTGTCCACAAAACTGACCCTTGCTGTCTGTCGGGTAAATAACTTTCCGAGGGTCACCCTGAGACCATGCTAAAACAAAAAATACAGCATTGTTAGTGGGGAAAGACAACTTATCTTTGGAAATGGACACAGCTTGATATTTTCTGCACATCTATGCATAGCAGCACTGTGCATAAAAATGTGAAAATTAATAGGCTTAAACTTACCCAGAATCCCAACTGCAAAGTAGCCCAGCAAGGCCAAGATGAACAGGATACAACAGAGAATGTCTGTGCAGCCCCTGTTTCACCAAGAAAAGCACAGACATTCAGTGATACACAAATCTTGACATGAATGTTTATGAGAAAGAGCTAAACATTATTACCTGAAAAAATTTAATTAAATTATTACTTTAATTGAAATAAACATTAAGTGAAATAAAATAAAATATAAAAAAAATGATCTGAGACCCTGGACCATGAAACCAGTCATTTAAAAGCTAAATAAATTTAAAATTTAATTAAATTTTAAATTTAATTCTTCGCAATACATATTACGAAACAAAAATTACGTTTTGATGTATTTACGATAGGAAATTTAGATCTTCATGGAACATGACCTTTATTTAATATCCTAATGATTTTTAGCATAAAAGAAAAATCAATAATTTTGACCCATAAAATGTCTTGTTTACTATTGCTACAAATAAACGTGTGCTACTTAAGACTGGTTTATGGTCCAGCGTCTATAAACTAAAACTTTTTTTTAAACTTTAAAATTAAATTGAAAACAGAAACAGTATAATAAATGGCACGAACACCGGTCTCAGATACATGTAAATAGTTTCTAATCATTACATTTGTTCTATAAAGGTTGTCTCACCTGTTATAAATCGGGCCTTTAAATGTGGGGTCAAATTTCCTTGCCTCACCTGTGAAGACATTAAAATGGTGTATTTATTTATGTCATTTGTGGGCATGTCTAGGAAAAAACTTAACTTCTAAAGATGCACAATATTGGATTTTTTCAGATATTCTTTCTGATATTTTTCAAAACATTTTGGCCAACAGCTGATGCCGATATATTGGAAACAACACCAAATCTTGTCACCAAGCATCAACAGCAAGTCTCAATAAAGGGTTAACCCAGTTCAAAAAATACTCTTGCCAATTGTCTCAAGTGGAATGCTATATAAATATAAGGCGAGTTCTATCTGTTTGTTGCTAAATTAGACTGGGTAAAAGGGTATTTTACAAACTTGAAACTGGTATGTGCATGTCACATCACTCTGACACATCTTTTGGTCCTACATGAGACGAGCATTAGCTAGAAAGCTGAATTATCAGGCATATTTGGATGATGCTGTGGAATATTTGTCAAACTGAGCTGAATATTTGGCATGTGTTACTGTTAGCCAAGTCTTCAGTCATGTGAGCAATGCCTCACTTTCACTAAACTCGGCCAAGTGTGAATTTGGCAAAGCTGCAGTGTCTATTTAGGGAAGCAGGTTGGGCCGAGGAAGCGCATCCTGTAGTGGCTGAAGTAAGTGTTATGAAATTGCTGTATTCAAGGCTCTTTACCAAAGCATACTGCTCCTAACAATTCAATTTATTTATTTCTATTTCTCCTTTTTGTTGAATTGCTTTTAAAGGAATTTACTCATCAGCTCATACATGGTTGAAAACAGTATCTGAACACTTTTGGATACTTAAACATTTGGGGTCGACTGATATGTGCTGTTCAGGGGCAATGCTGATTATTACAGAATAAGTAGACCGATAACCGATATTTTGAAACGATGTCTGGTGTAAAAATAAAAATGAATTTCAAAATTAATAACAACAATGTTTTTTTTTTTACTTATTTAATCTGCAAATCAGTTTTAAAATTTCCAAAACCGATAACCATAAAATTGCTTCATATCGCCACCGATAATTGGCCAGGCGATAATCCATCGACTCCTATTGAAAATGTATTAATGCTACTGTATTGATCAGATATCAAACCAGGAGGTAAACAAATAATAGTGCAAAATAGTGCTTTTCAAATGATTATAGAAGTGTCCAAATACTTTTTTGCCTCTTTTAAACAATATATCTATTGTCTCAAATATTTTAAACCCAATATATATCTTTTTGTGAAACTTTTAGCCTGAAAGGTGTTTTGTTTTCTATACTGCTCTACAATAAATGCTACTTTGTTGGATATTTTATTACATAATGAGGATACAGTCATACATTATGAGGCTGCATTTATTTTTATCATAAAGTAATATTGTAAAATATTATTATAATTTTAAAGATCTGTTTTTTAATTTTAGTATACTTTAAAAGGAATACTTATTTTATTTTATTTATATTATTTTATTTTTTATTGCTGAATTTTCAGCATAATTTTCACAGTCTTCAGTGTCACATCAATCTAAATTGCTGCTCTTGTGCTCAAGAAAAAGTATTATCATCAATGTTGAAAATGTTGTGCTGCTTAATTTATATAATTTTAGAAAGTTAAAATAAATTGCATTTATTTGAAATAAAAATCTTTTGTAAAATTATAAATGTTTGTCACTTTTGATCAAGTCATTGCTGAATAAAGTATTTATTTCTTACAACAATAACAAAAATCTTACTGATCACAAACTTTTAAACAGTTTTGTATTTTAGAAGCTACACTGTATATTTCTGTAAAAAAAAAAAAAAAACACTATATATTTTTGTTAGTGTTTTCTGTTATTGGCACTTTGGCTGTGACACATTTTTGTTACCACCCTAAAGCCTCTTGAGACTTCACTACGCTACGCTAGTAACCAATGCAGGCCTTGGGTTGTAATAAGTGCGATGTATGTGTGTGTGCGCACACTTTTGATAGTTTATCTTTTCGAGGTGCCATCCATTTAGAGCAATCATCAGTGAAGCAGACGCTCTTAGCCATCCACAAACAGCTCCCTAATGACCCAAGCTTTCTAAAAAGCTACATTCAAACTGTCCAGCATCTGTAACTGATGCTCTTCACATCCTGCTAACCTGACACATACTGCTTAATAACCTATTTATGATATCTATGCTATTCAAAGTTAATAAGTTCTCTTTCAATAGTAGTAGTAATACAGATTTTTATAAAATTTATACATCTCTAAAACTAAAGAGCTGGATGTGAAAGTAAGCATGATACGCAAATCTTCTCAATGCCCTAAAAATGCCTTACTGATGAATAAATGTAAATACTGAACCTTGTTGTCCATAATATGCACCTCTTCCCATTAGGCCGTCTTTTTAGTATTTTTAGTCGTGGTGTTTACACTTATCAGCAGACAGTCTGTATGCCACTTCCGACCTTCTGAAACAGGAAACTAGTCATGGTTCGCATCCTCAGTAATACGTCTTAACTGTTATTCTCTGAAAATGCACTTCCTTGACCTTAAATGCACAGCATATTTGCATACTATAGTGAGAGAGTTTTTTTAAATATTTTTTTATGTCTAAAATTGTGTTGTTTTCAATTGTCTTTATGTACGATGTCCTAACCAGATGTGTAAAAAAAAAAAGAACAAAATCACAGCCAATCAGAAGAGTATGTTTACAGGCTCTTTCCACAAGCACAAGTACATTATCTTATGCTGCCTTCACATGCTATTGGAAATTTCCTACTTCTTACTTCTGACATAATTCTGAGTTTGTCATGTGGAAGTGCTTTGTTGTCAGAAAGAACAGGAACCATGGAGGACACTAGGTTCATTCTTTCCTATTGCTTAAGGAAATCTTATTGAAGCCTAAATGTATTTCAGATATTCAATGAACATCTTTTGGATTTTAAATGAAATACTGACAACCATGTGTGACCCTGGACCACAAAACCAGTCTTAGCATGGGTATAGCAATAGCCAAAAATACACTGTATGGGTCAAAATGATCGATTTTTCTTTTATGCCAAAAATATTAAGTAAAGGATATTAGGTAAAGATCATGTTCCATGAAGATATTTTGTACATTTTCTGGGAAACCTAGTTTTTGATTCACAATACGCATTGCTAAGGACTTCATCTGGACAACTTTAAAGGTGATTTTCTTAGTATTTTGTTTTTTTGCACCCTCAGATTTTCAAATAGTTGTATCTCGGCCAAATGTTGTCTTATTCTAACAAACCATACATCAATGGAAAGCTTATATACATTATGTATAAATCTCAATTTAAAAAAATGGACCCGTATGACTGGTTTTGGGGTCCCAGGTCACATATGGGTTAAATGCAGAGCACAAATTTACAGTGTATAGTATGGGTCACTATACACTGTAAAATGTTTTCACCAGTCTCAGCTTAAAAACTTAAGGTTAGCAGCTACCTTAAAATTTCAAGTTAAATCAATTTAAGTCATTTCAACTCACAAGTTAAATCAACTCATTTTTATTGTAATAAGTTACAATGATTTAACTTAAAATTTTAAGGCAGCTGCTGAACTTAGGTTTTTAAGTTGAATCTGGTGAAAATGTTTTACAGTGTACTTGGCCACACGTCACTTCACTTCATATAAACATTACTTGCACTGTATGCATTCACCATGCGATATAGCCATCTTGTTGATTATTCCTTAGTTTCACTAACTAATCAAATGAAATAATCAATGGTTCCCTTCTCTGCCATGTTTAATGATTATAACCACCCAACTTAGAAACTTGGGTGTCAAAATCTTGAGTTTCCCAGTTGTGTATACGACTTAAGAAGTCGTTCATGTCCAGTTTTCTAGGAAATTCATATTTACAATAATTCCAATAGCACATAAAGCACAATTCATAAATATTACATATTTAACTTTTCAAAATAATTAAAAACACATACTGAGTATCTGCTATGAACTTTGTCATGAAACACACTGGTTGGTTCAAGTTTGAATGTTTATGTACCCTTTAACTAATTTCCAAGATCTGAGGTAAATGATCTATTGTCACCCTCAGTATGGTTATAAAGGTCAAACAAATGCCATTCAAACCAACTCTGATTAACATAGAAGTGTGACACAACATCGTATCTGGTTAGGACATGCATTTCCTTCAATTCATTCAAACTGATATCAAGTTCTATAAATCTATGTTATTTTGGGGCAATTCTGGCACAGAGGATTTATGGTGACACTAATGGTCAATTGTTTATTTCAATGACATGTAGACAAGTGTTGTTTACACAAGCATTTCAAGAAAATTCTGTCATTAATTAATCACCCTTATGTCATTCCAAATCTGTAAGACCTTTGTTTATCATCAGAGAGCGCATTAAAATATTTGATGAAATCCGAGAGCTTTCTGACCCGTCATGGTACTTTCGTGAACATATGTCAAAGACTGACATGAAAGAGAAGAAATTGTTGAACAAAGTCATTATTTTTATTTTCTTTGCACACAAAAAGTATTCTCATAGCTTCATAACATTACGGTTGAACCACAAATGTCACATGAACTATTTTAACAATGTCCTTTATAGCTTTCTGGGCCTTGGACGTTGTGGTTGCGTTGTTGTCTATGCAGGGTCAGAAAAAATATCTTAAGGGGAGACACTGCAGGCAAAAACACAGTTTTTTTAGGCATCTGTAAAATTTGAGATTTTGGGCTTTTTGGTTTTTCATTAAGTGTTTTTTCAGACTAGTGGAAAGAAAACATCCAAAAGACACTGTTGAGTGTTTCTTTCATAGCACTTTATCTATTTGTGTCAATAGATTCCAATTACAATTAATATTTTTAAATCCTGTTCTCTCAAAATGAGTTTTTTCTCCTACACTGAGCCATAAATCTCCACTTCAGTAGCACTTCCACACACCAAACTTTACATTTTTATTCCTTTTTATATCCTGAAGGTTTTTACAGAGGGTTTTGTTCATATATAATTTTCTTGATTATATACAACATTGTATTCCCCCTAAAATTGTACAAAAAATAGTGTTTCCTGTCTAAAGTATTTTCTGAATTATGGAGTGACAAAAATGAGATATCCCCAAATTCCTTCTGTAAAAACATTTGACTCTAATATGTCAAAAAAATTTAAACAAGAATTTTGAAACTGACTTCATCCAGTGTTTAGATTTTTGTACTAGAAATGTATGCAAATTAGTGCATGTTTCAGTAAATAATGCCTCATTTGCACATTTAAACCTAACATTTGAGAAAACTTGTAATACAAAAAATGTTTGCAATTATCCATATAATCAATCCACTGGGTAAGCAAGGCGATAACTATTAGTTCATTTTTTTACCCTATTCCCCTGCAGCGTCTCGCCTTAATATGTGTTTTGCAGATGAACAAAGGTCTTCTAGGTTTGGAACGACATGAAGGTGAGTAATTAATGACAGAAACTAACCCATTCAGTGCTAGAAAATGCAGGTTACCAAGTGGATGATCAATAAAGAAACACAAGAAGTTAGGCCACACAACGCCACTTCCAACTTTTTAACAAATAAAGACCTCATCTAAGTTAGATCAGAGACAGCTGTGCTGTTTAAAGCAGTGCTCAACAGCATCAGAGTATCTGGGGGGAAATTACAATTCAAGCGATCAGATTGACATTTTAAGCGCCAAAAAGAGGAGCTATTTTCATAAAGCCAATCTGTGGTGCACAGCTGTTGTTTATGTGCGAAGGCATGTTTGTGTGTTATCAATTTGCTCTGTTTCTTCTACAGATCGTGCTTTATTCTCAGGCTTGATCTGATCAGACGTATGGCCAGAAGACAACCTACAGCTTGATTCTAATCACACACTTTGGCCCCTGTCTCAAACTGACCTTCTCCACCCGCAAAGTCACGTGATCTCCAGACACAATAAGGGGCATGGATATTTGAGATGCCTTTTGTAGTTATAAGGGCATTGCAATGTTGTGAGATTGCTAGGCAACTGCAGAGAAGTGTATCATTGTCATTCATAGACGAGCCTTGAAAAAGTTACAGTCTACATAGACATCATGATGAGGAGGCACTTCCCACAGTCTTAGTCAGAGATTTACTATAATGATCTCTGGTGCTCATGTGGTTAAGAGACTGTAATGCAATCCAGAAGAAGATGACAAAAAGCCATGTGTGCATATGAGTATACTTCACTCCTGCCCAGACTCTTGAAGATCACGTTACAACTTGTTCTCCAAAGCAGAACTTCGAAAACCCTTCGGATGACGCTTAGGAATGAGACTGGGGTTCTAGAAGTTCTCAAGAACAGAAAAAAAGGCTTCAGGAAGTCTTAATCTAGTTTAGGCTTGTTGTGTTGCTTCCTTAGGCCTTTTTCATTTTGAGTGATTGTTTTAAATGTGGCTTTAAGATGATGAAGCAATCAAGAAGTATTAATAATATGCAGTAAGTTGAGAAGCAGATCACAGTTTTGCAGCAGATTGAAATTGGATGAAAGCCCACTGAGATAGGCCTATTATCAGGCCTCATTTTCTGAAAATCAAATCTGATAATCATATCTGCACATTCAGAGTCATTAAGCAAGAATCATCTTAGGTTGAAAATCACACTGAAGCTAGAATGAACAGTAAAATGCTGAAATATTTTTATTATTTAAAATAACTGTATAATATGTGAATATATTTTAAAATGTAGTTTATTCCTGTGATTTCAAAGCTGAATTTTTAGCATCATTACTCCAGTCACATCCTAATATTGCTGCTCAAAAAACATTTATTATTATTATGTTGAAAATTTCAAATGTAGAATTTTTCAGGTTTCTTTGATGAATAGAAAGTTTAGAAGAACAGTATTTATCTGAAAAAGAAATTTTTGGTACATTATAAATGTCTTTATTATTACTTTTGATCAGTTCAAAGCATCCTTGCTAAATAAAAGAATTAATTTCTATAATTTGAATGGTATTTTTTTATTTTAGATAAATGCTGATCTTTGGATCATTCCATTCATTAAAGAATCCTGAAAAATATTTACTCATCTGTTAATAATAATAAATGTTTCTTAAACAGTAAATCAGCATATTAGAATGATTTCTGACTGGAGTAATGATGCTGAAAATTTAGCTTAGATCACAGGAATTAATTACTCAAATCTTAAAATATATTTACTTAGAAAGCAGCTATTTTAAATAGTCAAAATATTTCACAATATTTCTGCTTTTGCTGTATTTTGAATAAAAAAATGAAAGCTTGGTGAGCAGATGAAAATTCTTTAAAAAACATTAAAAAACTTTTGACTGGTAGTGCATATAATTAAAATAACCACACACAGCTCACAACTTTAACTACAATAATTATCAACATGGACAATATAAAAATGAAATACTAATTCAAAATATTAATAAAACAATAACAGTCTCTTAATGATACCAAAATAACTTTTTGTAGAAAATGCTACCTGTTGTTTCTATAAAAAAAACTGTCTGGTTTTACAGGAACCACACTGATTTTTCCATTGTAACGGAAAACCATTCAGGGTTTTTTCATGTGGTTACTATGGTCATACTACAAACACCAAGAGTATTCAGAGCATGTAAAATTACTATTTGCTCTAGAGTACTTGCCTTTTCTGACTTGAACAAGTATTGCATTCAGTTCATTATTAGAACACACTACTTTTTACAAACCTTATATTTTTATTCAGGTGTACTGGTTTATTATATCACTTCAGTTTTACTGTTACATCAACATTAATAGGCAGCATTAATGAAAACTCTATTTATAATGTGTTTGTGATAGTAGGCTACAAGAGATGCAGTTCTAGTCACATTTACTTATTAGGGCGCATAAAACAACCATCTGATGATCGCAGTAATTATTGACCTGAGAGTAATTACGCCAGCCATGTGTTTGAGCCCACGCCTATTGTTTTCTTGATTACATCCGTCCTATTGTATCCTCTCTCACACACGCCGCTCTAATGCAGTGCTTCAATACATTCGCGTCTGATTAATGTCGAGTACCAGTGTGCAAGTCTGCATTACTGTTATTCTTCATCAAAATGCCTGAGACCCACGCCCCACGCATTAGTCATTGTTTCCATCAGAAGACCATCCCCACCACTTTCCGAAGGAAGGAACCATTAAAAAATGAAAACGCCTTACCATATTTGGAGTCTGGATTTTTCTCCTCCGGCTCCATTTGCAAGTAAAGGATGCGCACTTGTGGCAGTCACTTAAATCTCGAAAGAAACTGTTATCGCTGTTGCCTAATTTTGTGAGGAACTGGCCATCAGTAATTCCGCTGCTCTACAGTGGAAGTGTATAGCAGACAGCAGCAGTACATTCTAACAGTGTACAAGCATGACGATGTTATTCGCTTTTTCGAGGAGAGCGTGTGAGGGCTGAATCCACCAATGAGAGGAGAGGAAAAAATGACAGACAGTCGTCTCAGCCAATGAAACACAAACGCTCCCTCGCTGAAAATCGCCAGGGTTTGGCGTGGGCTATTAAGAAATCACAATTACAGGTAGTTGTAAAATTACAAAAACAACATGAGTTGATATAATACTCATTTGTCCCACTATTGACAACTTTTTAATTTGAATAAATATCTATTAAATTACTCTGAGTTTTTGTATGAGAATGGTAAATTGTGTTAGAACGCGTTTTTAAAATCAAATAATTAATTTTGGCGTGAGAATTAAAGCAAATTCACGCAGTTCGATGGAATATCTGGACGGTTCCTAGAAATACTAATTAAATTAACGTTTAAACAATACTTACCAAAACTGATACTCTCTGATTGTCATGAATAATGTAATAAACCGAATCATGTTTCACACCAGGTGACAAAGTTGCGTGACAATCTCCTTTGTTACAAGGCACCTCCAAGACCCTTCACAAACCTGTTTTAATCACCAATTAAAAATCGCATAAATAGCTACAGAAATGTAAAAATTAATAATACAAATTTTGAGATTTTCATTTTTGTGAACGTTTTAAAATTTAACAAAAATAGAAAAAAAGAAAAAGAAAAAAGAAATGGATAATTTAATAGGGTCCAACAACGCTACGACTCCAACTAATGGAAACAGTTGTCGCCCCAAGGTGGGTATAAGAGAATAATATTTTATATTAATGGGTTTTATTTTATTTTTGCTATGACACTTTAATATAGTTTATCCATAAGGATAAAATATGCTCTAAGTAATGTGATGATTTATAAAAACTATAAAATCAGATATTTAAAGGTTTCAAAAGTAATTTGTATTTTTAGACAATGCCGTTTCAGTCTGAACCAGATATGGCAAATTCAATTTGCAGTAACTTCTTAAGTATTAAGTACACTTCTATATCAGATATATACGATTTTTAAAGTTTTTTTAAGTCTCTTTTGCTCACCAAGCCATTTATTTGATCCAAAGTACAACAAAAACATTTTTTTAAAATAATTATTTCTTTTTGAATATATTTTAAAATGTAATTTATTCCTGTGATTTCAAAGCTTAATTTTTAGCATCATTACTCTAGTCACGTGATCCTTCAGAATTCATTCTAATGTTCTGATTTGCTGCTAAAGAAAAACATAAAAACATTTATTAATATTATGTTAAAAACAGCTGAGTAGAAATATTTATTTGATAAATAGGAAGTTTCACTGTTTTAAATATTGATAATAATAATAATAATAATAAATGTTTCCTGAACAGCAAATCAGCACATTAGAATGATTTCTGAAGGATCATGTGACACTGAAGACTAGAGTAATGATGCTGAAAATTTAGTTTTGATCACAGGAATAAATTACATTTTAAAATATATTCAGATAGAAAGCAGTTATTTTAAATAGTAAAAATATTTCACAATATTACTGCATTTGCTGTATTTTAGATCAAATAAATGCAGGCTTGGTGAGCAGAAGAGACTTCTTTTAAAAACATGAAAAATCTTTTGACAACAACAAACAAATAACAGATAACAATTTTCAAAAATCATGTTTTTTCATTATACATCCCAGTTAATCTTAATCAAACTGCAGTTTTTTCTGATTAAGTAAAAATAACAGAAAAATAAAGCTAACCAACACAATAAAACACAATAAAAACATAATAAAAAAACATGATTAGAAACGTTATCTATTTTTGCAAATAAACTCTTCATATATATATATATATATATATATATATATATATATATATATATATATATATACACACACACACACACACACACACACACACACACACACACACACACACACACACACACACACACATGCAGATAAATATAACAGAAATACTACCAAGGACACGGAAGTCATTTTATGTTGTAACAGAGTAAAGTACTTTTAAAAATCCTCTCCGCACACACACCTCTTCTATTAATCCAATCAGAGCGCGCGGTGCCCGAAAACGCCTTCTACATGCCTCAAAATTTCAGACGTTGTCATCGGCCATTTTGAATGTGGCATGATCAACTAATGTAATTTAAATATAATTTAAATTAAAATGTCAGAATTCGATATTTGCCATATTTCGTTAATATAATCAGTGATGCATGTAATTATGTTGTATAAAATATTTAAAAACGTTTTATAAGTATAACAAACTAACTTACATATTTATCGTGGGGCGAACAGAGTCAAAGGCATTACGAAACATGCCACACAAAAGATGGAGGATCCGTTCTTCCAATTCGTGCATTTGACACGTTCAAGAGCTCTGCTCTGAATATAAATAGTGTAACTGCAGACAGGGAAATCATCTGATCGAAGACGTTAAAGGTAGTATAACTTATTATTTTAATTAATTTTCCAACTGTTTACAACTTCATGTTTTAAAATATACATCTGAAATATAAATTATATATAGATTTTGAAATCTGTAAATGTGTCTTATATGGTTATGCAACTCCAGTTGTGTAACCATGCGTTGAGACGGTTATTTAATAGAAAAATATATATTTCTAATAGGAATATAATAACTATATATACATTAACTACACATACAGTAACAACGTTATGAATGGTATAACAGATAAAAGTTGCAATCGTTAAGAATACTCAATATTTTATTAAATAATAACATAACTCAAAACGAAAGCTACAAAACATGCATTTAGTGTTTTGTGTAGCTTCCAAAACGTCGAAAAGTAAATGTAAAGTAACACACTGTAGGAAATGAACTTACTGTGTAAACACTGTTATAATGTTTCTGTAACACTATTAGTAACATTGCATATTGTTGCATTTCTTTCAGGTTTGATACACTATGGCATTGAGAACTGCTTTATCACGTCTGCTGGTGAACTCACAGAGATGTTCTCTGATCTCTGTGTCAAGGGCTCAAGGCACTTCAGCAGCTGCAGCATTCGGTTAGATCAATAATTCACCATTTCATAATCATAATTCTGAATGATCAAGAAAAATAGAGAAAACAGCAAAAAAACAAAAGAACATTTTATGGCACATTATTTCACCTCATCAGTGTATTTAAAATATATATGTGACCCTGGACCACAAAACCAGTCATAAGGGTAAATTTTTTGGCTTGTTGGGATAGAACAATATTTGGCTGAGATACAACAATTTGAAAATCTGGAATCTGTAGGGTGCAAAAAAATTTTTTTTTAAATATCCTAATGATTTTTGGCATAAAAGAAAAAGCTATAATTTTGACACATTATGTATTTTTGGCTATTGCTACAAATATACCCATGCTACTTATGTTATGACTGGTTTTGTGGTCCAGGGTCATATACTGTATGTATTTTCATGTTAAGGCTTGGCAACTAATTGATTGACTTTTTTTTTCAGAGACAGAGGAGCAAGTGAAAAAAGCAGCAAAACCACGTAAATATATATGTTTATTATTTTCTGATTGTGATGTTTGATTTTGACATCATGCTACACTAAAAAGCTTTTTGATTTCTAGCTAAGGTGCAGTTTGACTGGCGTGATGCGTTGAATCTGGAAGGACAGCTCACAGAGGAGGAGATCATGATCAGAGACAGTTTCCGCACATACTGCCAGGAAAAGCTCATGCCCCGCATCCTCATGGCCAACAGAAATGAACGTAAGTGGAACAGCTAGTCACATCTTATCACATTATGTATAAAAACGGGGGTCAGCAACCTTCATGCATGAATAAAGGGATGGTTCATTCAAAAATAAAAATTCTGTCATCATTTACTCACCCTCCACTTGTTCCAAACCTGCATGAGTTTCTTTCTTCTGTTGAACACAAAGGAAGATATTTTGAAGGTTTTGATGTGGGTAAACGAACAGTTGATATGACTTCCATATTATTATTATGATTATTATTTTCCATATCAAATATTTCATTACCCACATTCTTCAAAATATCTCTCATGCTCAACAGAAGAATGAAACTCATGCAGGTTTGGGACAAGTGGAGAGTGAGTAGATGATGACAGAATTTTCATTGTTGGGTGAACTATACATTTAATTCTTACCACGGGTTTATTTTATTTATTTATGTATGTATGTATTAAATAATTAATTAAGGCGAGACACTGCAGGTGAATAGGGTAAAACAATTAGCTAATAGTTATTACCTTACTTACCCAGTTGATTGATTACTTTGATAATTGCAAAAAAAAAAAATTGTATTACAGTTTTCTACAATTTTAGGTTTAAATATGCAAATTGGCATTATTTAATGAAATATGCGCTAATTTGCATACATTTGTAGTATAAAAATCTAAACACTGGATGAAGTCAGTTTCAAAATTCTTGTTTTTTTTTTGACATATCTCATTTTGTCACAACATAATTCAGAAAAAACGTAGAACAGACAGGAAACACTATATTTTTTACCATTTTTGGGGGAATAAAATGTTGTATAAAATCAAGCAAATTATATATGAACAAATCCCTCTGTAAAAACATTTGGGATATAGACAGGAATAAAAATGTAAAGTTTGGTGTGTGTAAGTTTTACTTAAGTGGAGATTTATGGCTCAGTGTAGAAGAAAAAACAGGATTAAAAATATTAATTGTAATTGAAATCTACTGACACAAATAGATTAAGTGCTATAAAAGAAACACTTAACCGTGTTTTTTGGATGTTTTCTTTCCACTAGTCTGAAAAAACACCAAAAAAAAAAAAAGCCCAAAATCTCAAAATTGATAGGTGCATGAAAAAACAGTGTTTTTGCCTGCAGTGTCTCCCCTTAATTATATATATATATATATATATAAACTTTTTTAGTTATTTTAAATGTTACTCATATATATATATATATGTATATGTGTGTGACCCTGGACCACAAAACCAGTCTTAAGTCGCTGGGATATATTTGTAGCAATAGCCAAAAATACATAGCATGGGTCAAAATTATTGATTTTTCTTTTATGCCAAAAATCATTAGGAAATTAAGTAAAGATCATGTTCCATGAAGATTTTTTGTAAAATTCCTACTATAAATATATCAAAATGTAAGTTTTGATTAGTAATATGCATTGTTAAGAACTTAATTTGGACAACTTTAAAGGTAATTTTCTCAGTATTTAGATTTTTTTGCACCTTCGGATTCCAGATTTTCAAATAGATGTATCTCGGCTAAATATTATCCTATCCTTACAAACCATATACCAACAGAAAGCTTATTTATTGAGCTTTCATAAGATGTATATATTTCAGTTTTGTCAAATTTAACCTTATGACTGGTTTTGTGGTCCATGGTCACATATATGAGTAACATTTAAAATAACTAAAAAAAGTTGATGGCCCCTGTAGTATAATGTCGTAAAAAGAAAAGCCTGAAATTTAAATCTGTGGCTCTGAATTTTCAGATTTCCATCGGGAGATTTTAAATGAAATGGGAGAGCTTGGTGTCCTTGGGCCTACGATTCAAGGTAAAATCAGGCTTTTAAATGTCTTTTAATAATCATCCTCTTGAAAGTGGAAATATATACAAACCATAGTCTCATTTAACATCAAATCTCATGTGTACAGCCTCCAGGTGACTCTGATTCTGTTTTCCATGACAGTGAATATAAAAAGTACGTTGTTTGATGTATTGGGTTCTTTGTGTTGAAGGATATGGCTGTGCGGGCACCAGTTACGTGGCATACGGTTTGATTGCCAGGGAGGTGGAGAGAGTGGACAGTGGGTACCGTTCAGTTATGAGTGTCCAGTCCTCACTGGTCATGCATCCTATCAACGCATATGGAACAGAAGCACAGAAACAGAAATACCTGCCTAAACTGGGTTAGTCAACTACCTAGTCAGTGCATTGCATTGAACTTCCCAATTATTCAGTAATTACAAATGACTGGAAAAGTCATGGAAAGTCATTCAAGACGTCCGCACATGTATTGGTTGCCCCATGTTATGTGTCTTTTATTCTTCTCAGCTCGTGGAGAGATACTGGGCTGTTTTGGACTTACAGAACCAAACCATGGGAGTGACCCTGGTGGCATGGAGACCAAAGCTAAATACAACCTCTCCAGCAAGACCTACACCATCAGTGGGGCAAAAACATGGTTAGTGACCCTGAAAAGTTTGCATAGTTTGGTTTAGTCAAGAGGCTGTCCATATGTGTGACTCTGAACCACAAAACCAGTCATAAGGGTCCATTTTTTTTTTTACAGTTTTTCTCAATTGCTAAAACACTATAACCAGTCTTTTGAACTAAAATTTCAAAACTATAACGCCATTTTTGAAAAAGCACACCCATTTCCCTAAACTATAAACACTATTCCCTGCTTTGACACATGAGTTATATTTGGTGAACTGTTACTTCAAAACTCTACACACAAATCCCTACATTTCTCAGTGCTTACACCATGAGGTCATTTAGAAAGCACAAGCATTCAATATTGTTCACTCAAGTCTGCGAAGTTTGAGCTCAATTAGCACACAATTACCCAACTGGAAACACTAGGAGTCAAAATTTAGCACACACCAATCAGAACCTTCGATGGAGATAAAAGGATAAAAGTTTTTCTCAGTCACTTTGGTGCATTTCTCAGATCAGAAATGAAATATACATTTGTCTGCAGTTTCCTACATTATCAGTTGCTATTGTCATGTTGCTCAAAATGTATTATATACTGTAGTTCTCTGTGCAATAGTCTTACCCCTCAAAACATCAAGTCATTAGCTCATCGTATAAATCATTACCTAAATGCAAAATTTTTGATCTAGTTGTCCTAAACTGTCAATCATATATTCTACACAATTCTATTAGACTTTTTGTAAATTTGCCATGAATTATTCAAGTGAATCTTGACTTTCACTAATGAAGATAATATAGATCAACCAATGATAAAGCAGTTCCCTTCCGAGGGAACTCTCACCGCGTCCCCTAGGGGTCGCTATTGGGGAACGCTGCAGCGTGACTCGTGTCTGAAGAATGCATAGAAAAACTCCATGAAATGGCCGGCGACAGCGTATGACGTCACTGCGGCGCGCACGTCGCTGCTGGTACGTCACTACCGGGCGACACAGTATAAAGAGTCGCCGAAGTAAACATACAGCCTCTTCGCTGTCTTCAGCTTTCTCTTTGTCTAGGAGTGCATATTCTCTCACCGGAGGCCTGCTGGTGACGTGTGTGGTAATCTGATACCCGCACTTTCACACTGCCCGAGCTGTGAGGGGAGAACGCAAGCAAGATTACCTCTTGAGAGAGTAGAATGCGATCGGTGCATTCATTGCTTGTTTGTAACGAGAGGCACGCTCTCATACCCACTTGCTACGACTCTCTGCTACGTGGGTGAGATAAATTACAGCTCGTCCAGCTCCCGAGGGACTAATGGGCTTATCGCGAAAACGCAGTACGCAAAAGAGGGAGGTGAGTTTCTCTGTTCCTCATTTTGCATGAGTGTGTTTGCCTCTCGCGGCATTAACAGACGCATTCGCGGCGTCGCCAGCGGCTCCTTGCTTGTTTATTCCCGAGGGAATTTGGCGTCTGGGCGGAGTTTGTTTAGCTCCCGCGGGAGCCGAATATATGCTGCGCGTCGCGATTGTGGAGTTAATTTACTGCCATAAAATATGTGTGTGCATGTATATGTATATACATATGTATGTTATGTATGCTTATATGTGTACATATAAAGGGGAGAGATTTTCCTAGACTAGTTCGACCATGATTATGCAGATCATGGCAGAACAGTCTTAGTAACTACAGCTGTCTGAGGCTAGCTGTACGTTAACTCTTCCTACTTTAGGGCTGGAGGCTTTCAGTCAGTTTTACCTCTGGTAGTCCTTCCTACACATACAGATATCTGCGGATATCTGTGTGTGGGCTTACTGATTACTTTTTGTTTGGAAACATAAAAGTAGTTCTTTAAGCTCTTGCCTAGATGGTGCTGTCTCCCCTGCTAGGGTTTAAATAGACAGCCCACTCTGCTGGGTTGGGCTGTTTTCAGGAGGACTAACCGGAGGTCTTTCACTGATCTGTTAGTTTTTCCCAGGCTCTTTGGCCTTTCTGGATTTATGTGATTTGGGCTAGGTAGATCACTGCCTTTGAGTCCTTCACTCCATGAAGGCCCAGGTTCGAGCCCTACAACATGAGCTCCCTGCACGCAGCGGTTCTTATGTCCCATAAGAACCTCCATTACCGATGTTCTGGATTTTAACTCCTTAAACAGGTTTTGTTTGAGTTTGAGTTAAATGCAGGTCACTCATGGGTGAGTACGATCCATATTTTTCTTTTAATAAAGAAAAAGAACTTAATACTGTCTCAGGCCTGTGTGTTGTGTTTTTGCTTTTCAGAGAAAAACACGACGAGTTTACGTCGGATGCTCCCCCTCTGATCCTACGGGTTATGGTTACGGCAGTGTTCGTCCTATCCACGCCACAGGTCGTGCGGTAAACCACCCTCCCAGCATTTGTTAGACATAGGACTTATGTCCTCTTCAAGGTAAGCTCCCTAAGTTTCTTTCTTAGGATTGCCCTTGGCATGTTTAACATTTGTCCTTTGCAGGCCTTTTTCTGAGAATCCCTCTTCCAGACTCTCTCTGTGGACTTTAGATCCTGTGAAGTGATCTTATCAGCCGAAGGTTCTTTCCAGCACCTCCTGAGTTTTGTCTCCAAGGAGCAATTTCTCAGTTCTCCAGTAACTAAAGTAGCACTCCCCTTTCCGCGGAAAGGGTTTATTCAGAGTACCGCTTCTCGCTGACAAGCCAGGCTTTCTCCCCGGTTCATCTGGGTTAGGAGCCTGTCCCTCTTGTCCAGGCTGATTCTCACTCTTCAGGCTCACACTCGAGCTGGGCTCTCCCCTTCCCAAGGGAAGGGTCCCTAACGAGCGCCCCCTCGATGGGATGGGCGTTCCTCCCTGGCCTTCAGGGTTAGGAGTCTATCCTCATAAGTTCCTGCTCCGGGGGATTTATGTCCCGTTGAGACAGGAACATAAGTCCACCTAGACTGGGGTCTGTCGATCCCCCTGTTAGCCCGAGGGCAGGGTCGATTCAACCGAGGTAGTACTCCCCTTTCTGCAGAAGGGGTTTATTTAGAGTACTGTTTCTCGTTGACAGAGCCAGGTTCTCCTCCCGGTTCATCTGGGTTAGGGGCCTGTCCTTCTTGTCCAGGCTGATTCTCACTCTTCAGGCCTCACGCACGAGCTGGGCTCTCCCCTTTCCGAGGAAAGGGTCCCCAATGAGCGCCCCTCGTTGGGACGGGCGTTCCTCCCTGGCCTTCAGGGTTAGGAGTCTGTCACCATGACTATCCAGGAGCTCCCTTCTCAGGAACCTGAAGTAACTTTAGTAGCTCCCCTTTCCGCGGAAAGGGTCCTCTCAGAGCTCTTCAATGACAGCAGCTCACCTTAATTCAAGGTTCGTCAGTAGCACCACTGTCGTGTGGACAAATTCCCCTTTATTTGGGTAGAATCTGTCATCAGGCTTCCTGAGTCAGGTATGATTGCTCCCCTTTTGAGAAAAGGGTTCCTCTCGAGCGCTGCTCCTGGCAGGAGGAGTAAGCTCCCCTTCTGATGAAGGGTGAAATCGGAGCGCTGCCTCCTGGCAGGCGGGTTTTCCTCTCTGTTAATCAGGGTTAGGAGCCTGCTTGCGCCTGACTTCCGGGTCGAGTGTCACCTCCCCTTCAGGCTTTATGACTAACTAGGAGTTACCCCCTTTTTTCAGGACCTTGAAATGACCTAACGGCTGCTCCCCTTTCTGCGGAAAGGGTCCTACTAGAGCACCACCTTCTGGCGGGTGTTGGCATTTCTCCCTGCTTCTCAGGGTTTTGAAACCTACCCTTAACATGCTAGAAGCGAAGGCTCCTACGATTGAAGCCTCCTCAGGCTGTTGGCAGCTCACCTTTTAGGGTTCCCTCAAAGCAGCGCCACTGCCGCATGGTGAATTTTTCTCCCTTGGCTAAGGAAGAAATAACCTATCTTTCTCAAGGTCCTGATTTGAGCACGTTCGCTCCCCTTCTCAAGGGTCCCGTTTAGAGCACGGCTCCTAGTGGGATGAGTATGCTCCCCTTACAAGGAAGGGTAATTTCTGAGCATCACCTTCTCCTAGTAGGCATCTATGTGGACTGGGTCTAGTACGCTCCCCTTTACACTAAAGGGCCCCTTCAGAGCATTGCCCTTTTTAAGGACGGATGTTCCTCCCTGCAAGTCGGGGTTAGGGGTCTGTCCGCTGTCTGCGTCCACTATATGATGGTCAGTAGCTCCATGATTTCATCAGTCGACTAACAGTTTGCGGACTGTCTGTCCTGATTGGGGTGTAGCATTGCTCCCCTCTCTAATCAGGGAGGGTTCCTCCCCTATTTTAATTCTCGTCATCCTATGACAAATCTGGAGCTTTAATATGAAACCCCCAAAATGGGGGAAAACACAGTCTCCAAATCCCATTTTACTAGGGTAAGTGTCCCACGCTAAACCCTGGGCACTTTCTGAAATCCACAATAGTGGTAAGTGCGCACGGAATCTTTGTGCACTTCCTAAAAATCCACATAAGTGGTAAGTTCCCACCAAGTTTTTGGGTTCTTTTCTAAAATCCTATACGGTATGGGTTACGCGGTACTCGTTCCCATTTTTTGAGTTGGTTTAAAACCCCGGTCTCCCTGGGCCCAACTTCACTCGATATCACCTCAGATATCTCCTGACCATCTGTTATCCAGGGTGCGTTATCTGAGGATAACCCCTGCTAGAACGGTCTCTGTCTTGGGACAGGCCTGTTAGTCGCTATTTTTGAGTCAGTTCACTGAGGGAACTAGACTCAGTAGTACTGGCAGTTCCTGTTCTAGTTAAGTCTAAGTATTAACTTAGCCGTTCCTCCGAAGGAATCTCCGATTCCAACCTGAGCTGTGCTCTGGGTCCTTTGACCCATTCAGGTAAGTGAGTAACAGTTCAGGCTTTGGCCGGGGAGGTTACGTTCTGACAGCTGTCACCTCGTCCTATAGGGATAATTCCTCACAGAATTTACACTTAGTGCTCACTACTATGCACTCCCCTCAGCATGGAGACGTTGGTATACCGTTCCCCAATAGCGACCCCTAGGGGACGCGGTGAGAGTTCCCTCGGAAGGGAACGTCTCTAGGTTACGTATGTAACC